>NW_027305621.1:0-67500 GCF_039555335.1 Amphiura filiformis
CCTGTTACACAGCAATTGAGCGCAACCTGCAACCTTAAAACAATTGAGCGCAACCTTAAAAAAACCTGTTACAAAATACAGTTATTATGGTTACCTCAGTTATAAACACACAATATAACAATATAACAATATATCTCAATATCAACACAATAATAATAAGCGTCACCTTAATGCAACGGTTCAGCACTTAGCAAATGTGAAATGTGTACCCGAAACATGTCCTGGTAATCAGAATAGAAATGCGTACTCGAATGCGCGCATTAATTATGGCAAGTGGTATTTTGGGGTGACAATTTTGTTGCGTACCTTTTGTGGCAAATTTGGTTGGTGTCCCTTAAGCGACTCGACACCTGCTATACATGGACGTAACCTTAAACACACTAAGTTACTACATGAACTAGCACTTTCAACCCTCACTTCTTATGTCAGGTACAACAATAACATCAATTAATACCCTTTAATACCCATGTGCACTACTCATGATCTTCAGGTACCACATATATACAATGTAAGTGTAGCAATTAGTACATGCAAGGTGCTGTATCAGTCTGACGCCTTTTTATGAATAAGTTCAACTCTGTGCAATCATGGAATGTATAATATACGCTTGGCATCTTTCAGGAATGAGTTCAGTGCAATCATGGAATGTATAAATATACGCTTGGCACCTTTCATGAATGAGCTCAGTGCAATCATGATTAGGTATAATATGGACGTCTTTCATGAATAAGTAGGTAACCCAGGCAAACCTTAGTTAACACATTTGCTGGTCAGCCAAATTCGCCGACAATGTCAATGCATTTTACATAGAAATTTAAAACTTGTGCCCGAAGAAAGAAACCTACATAAATATGTTTTCTATACTTCACTTGACCCAAATATATAATTTTTTATGGTGATAAGTCACCCGCACATGGAATTTCAGAGGGATTTTGATAGCAGTTCCATTAAAAAAAGCTGCTATCGCCATGAGACTAAGATCTAGAAACACCCCCGAAATGCCGTTTTGGGGAATTTTGCTAGATGAATCTTTTTGATGAAAGTCAGGCTTTGACAAGATGTAACTTTGCTACGGAAAGTGCTATGAAAAAAGGTTTTCAGTTTTGGCTTTGTTTACTCAAGGGCTTTAATTTGATATATAAAATGATGCAGTTTGATGGCAAATTTGAATTCACCTAGGATACCTAGAATAAGTTCAGTGTAATCATGATGCTGGTTTATGTATACGCTTGACGGCTTTCATGAATAAGTTTAGTGCAATCATGATTCCGGCTTATTTACAGGCTTGTAGCACATTATTTCCCACAGCTCAGTACATGTGTCAACACAGAGAGGCAGACTTTAGGTTATTGATTTAATGCTCCCTTGCTTGACGTTGTGTTATTTAAGCTGTTGGTCGATATAAAAGATGGCAATCAACCTGTTTCATATTCATAAGAATGAGTACATGATTTCCCATGTGTATGAGTTCTAAATCATAACAAGTTCAATGTAATTGCACCATGAATATTTTAAGCACTGTTTACAAATATCAACACTCTTATTTCTGGATATTTCGACCCTCTTACTACACTGTCATGACCGTAGGTTCCATGAGGCACTTCACTGGAGTCTCCATACCAATTGTATATAAGTTTTACTCTGGCAGATATACCGTCGTTTTATCTTTTCAGTTTCTGTTTCCGTATCCGTAATAGTTTTTGTAAGTCATTGTTATTCTGAAGTGGTAGTCTCCCAGGTATGACCAATCTTTTATTCTAGCCTTTTGTTAGTTACTGAAAATTTGAAGCTCGTGAATTTCAGTTTTCGTTTTGGTAAGTTATATTGATTTTTTACATAAAACCTTGAGATGTGCGGTTGGGTGCCAATCTAGACAAAAGAAGAGTCTAAATTTTACGGTCCTAAATTCGCGGTAAATTGTACGGCTTCAATTGACTTGTGTTTGGTGTATATGTACTTACGCCTAGACGTAAGTGGATCGTAAAAAAGTCTTGCATTGAAATATATACTGACCATGTTGCCAAGTTATAAGCAATGAGTCTTTCATATTGGCGATGAAACGAGCGTCTAAAATAGTCAAATATCTCCCAATGTGGCGCGTACAAGTGGTGATTTGGTAATCATGTTTTATATTGAAATGCAATACAAAAGAATTTGCATTGGAGCAAAGATAATGTATTCTATTCATGGCAAGCTAATCTGATAATTGGTTGGGCCTATATATGCAAGACTCAGGTTTATTTTAAATGTTTATTTTTGCAGAGCTTATTTTTAGTCATGGATCATACTGATAAATTTCGCGAGGGGGAGGGAGGAGGGAGGAGATACTTAAGTTGAGACTAAACAAGCGAGAGTGGGAGGGGTGAGGAAGAAAGAGAGGAGAGGAAGAGACGGAAAGGCTAGAAAGAGAAAGCTCGAGAGGAGAGAGTAGGGACCGGGGAGGGAGTGGGGAGCCTGATCATGGGGGGGGGGGGAGGAAGCAAAATAGGGAGATAGACATTGATACGAGGGAAGGGCGACACTGTGGCCCTGCACAAGTGCAATGGGGCGCGACAGGCTCATAAGCGGACCTTTGTGACTGAAGGGCTTATTTTCAACGTTTTTAAAGAAAAAAGTGGACCTTTTCATTCGGATTTGCATTTTGTTATAATTATGTGAATCAATTTATCACTGTCAAACACGAGAGGGCGCTAGACCATTAAAACAGCGGTCGTACACCGGTGTTCATTTATCTCCAGCCTTTATGGGCTTTATTGACACAGGCAATTACCTCTATTGAAATAAGCTGATTGGTACTTCAGAGTTAACAATGAAGTCAGATTACAGTAAACTTACTGAATCCCTTGCGTTTTCGTATCTGAACAATAGAGTTACGGAAACTGAAAAGATAAAAAGACCCATAGTTTCGGCGGAAAATCAGGCCATTTTCTGGTGTCCAAAACAATCAAAACACGCATTTTCGTAGATCGGGGGCACACACTCTCTCTAAGGAAAACCATGCGAAATATCGCAATCGGCCGCCTGTCTCCCATTTCAATCTCGTCATGTGAGGGCAGTAGATCGTTTTTACGGTGGCGTAGCACAAATCCAATTTTGCTACACTTACATGCACACAAAATCAGGAAAATGGTCGGAAAACAATGTAGCCTCTTTCCCAGTACTGCAGAAACCGGTGTAAAGCACACGTACGGCAACACAACCACATACGATGATAAACAAAAAATCGGGCAAGAAATGTCTTTAAAAAGACAACCATTTTGATTTTTTTGTAATTTTTGATTGACCTTTTGACCCCTTTAATGACCTTTGACCTCAATGAAAAAAAAACCTTCTGTACACCGCCAAAATGCATTGTTCCAATTTTAATTAAAAAATTCTAGCATGTTCAGATGTCGAGATAAAAATTCTTGAATTTTATTTAGCTAAAAACAGGAAGTGACCCCTTAATGACCTTTGACCCCCAAATAAAAATACCATGCATACATCAGGTAAAACTGATTCATGTATGATGGTTATATTACTCTGGTCTGTTTACATTTTGAGATAAAATTTTTTTGAACATTTTTGATAATTTTGGTTTTTGACCGGAAGTAACCCCTTAATGACCTTTGACCCTAAAACTGTAGGCATCCTAAAGACCCTGGCTAGTAGTAATGCACGTGTGCTAATGGCGACTCTCTGCTATATAATTTGTAAAGACAGTGATTTTTTGAATCTTTTTTTACAAATTTTTCAGACTTTTACCGGAAATGACACCTTAATGACCTTTGACCTCAATCTTTTTAGGAAGTTTTAAGCACTGCCACATCTTGATTCATATGCATGAGTCCCATGATCATTGCATGTAATTTGTGGAAGGAGTAGCATTTTTGTGAAATCACATTTTGACCATTATAGCTAGGTCAAAGGTCACAGCGAGGTCAATGTCAAATGGAAGGTTTGGCCTAGCCCAATGGTCATTTGGGTCAACTTTGGTTGAAATCTGTCACTCCGTTGCGGAGCTACATGCAGTTGATTGCGGTTGCCAGAAGAAAGAAGAAAGAAGAAAGAAAGAAAGAACTAGATCTGGTTACAGATCTGGACCTAGCCGGGGCCGGAAATGCCAGTCTTAAAGTTTATGGACATCTCACACCATTAATGGTGCATCACTTTAGCATGTAGGGCTTTATCCGTCTTCCATAGGCTGAGATACAGCTACTTTTCCGTAATTTTAAACATTTTTTTGCACATTTGATGTTTTGACCTCCTTAATGACCTTTGACCCCAATATAAAAAAAAAAAACCTTATATACACCAAGAAAATGCATTGTTACAGTTTAAATAAAAAAAATCTACTATGCTTAGTTATGGAGATAGAAATTCTTGAAGTTATTTTGCTTAAAACCGGAAATGACGTCTAAATGACCTTTGACCAAAAAATAAAAAATACAGTGCATACATCGGGTAACACTAATGCATATATGAAGTTTATGTTACTCTGGTCTGGTTACGTTTTGAGATTTTAAAAAATGAACATATTTGATGATTTTTGGTTTTTGACCGGAAGCGACCCCTTAATGACCTTTGACCCCGAAACTGTAGACACCCCAAAGACCCTGGTTTGTAGCAATGCATGTGTGCTAATGACAACACTCTGCTATGTAATTTGTAAAAACAGTGATTTTTTGAATATTTTTAACTTTCAGACCGGAAATGATCCCCTTAATGACCTTTGACCCAAATTCTGTGAATAATTTATAAGCACTGGATATAGTCGATGCATATGTGCAAGTGACATCATTATAGGATGTAACATGTAGGAGAAGAAGCATTTTGAAGATATTTGGTTTTATACCGGAAATGACCCCTTAATGACCTTTGACCCCAAATTTGTGAATATCCTATAGACACTGGATATAGCCGATGCATAATTGCAAGTGACGTCATTGTAGGATGTAACATGTAGGAGAAGAAGCATTTTGAAATTTGTTGCCAGAAAGAAAGAAAGAAAGAAAGAAGAACTAGATCTGGTTACAGATCTGGACCTAGCTGGGCCGGAAATGCCAGTCTTAACTTAAAGTTTGACCTTTGATTGGTTATAATTGACATCTCACACCGTTAATGGTGCATCACTGTTTATCCGTCTTCCATAGGCTGAGATACAGCTACTTTTCCGTAATTTTAAACATTTTTTTGCAAATTTGACGTTTTGACCCCCTTAATGACCTTTGAACAAAAAAAAAAAAAAAATCCTCATATACACCGAGAAAATGCATTGTTACAGTTTAAATTAAAAAAATCTACTAAGCTTAGTTATGGAGATAAAAATTCTTGAAGTTATTTAGCTTAAAACCGGAAATGACGTCTAAATGACCTTTGACCAAAAAAATAAAAATACCGTGCATACATCGGGTAACACTAATGCATATGTGAAGTTTATGTTACTCTGGTCTGGTTATGTTTTGAGATAAAAAAAAATGAACATATTTGATGATTTTTGGTTTTTGACCAGAAGCGACCCCTTAATGACCTTTGATCCCGAAACTGTAGACACCCCAAAGACCCTGGTTAGTAGCAATGCATGTGTGCTAATGACAACACTCTGCTATGTAATTTGTAAAAACAGTGATTTTTTGAAGATTTTTAGCTTTCAGACCGAAATGACCCCTTAATGACCTTTGACCCCTTATCTGTGAACACCCTATAGACACCGACCAAAGTCAAGTCACATGACCTAAGCATGTCACCATCACATGTTATTTGTGGAAGAAGAAGCATTTTAGAGTAAAAATCACATTTTTGCCATTGTGAGCAGGTCAAAGGTCAAATGGAGTTCAATGTCATATCACATGTGGGGACATGGTCAGTGGTGTTTGTGACTAAGTATGGTCAAAATCGGTCAAAGCATAACAGAATTAGGGCGAAACGTGGCAAGTCACGCACGTGTTGCCAGAAGAAGAAAGATCCGATAGCATCACAAGACCTAGCCGGTGTCCCGGCTAGGTAACTAGATCTGGTTACAGATCTGGACCTAGCCGGGGCCGGAAATGCCAGTCTTTACCTTTGACCTTTGACCGGCTATTATGGACATCTTAAAGTTTGACCTTTGACCGGCTATTATGGACATCTCACACCATTAATGGTGCATCACTGTAGCATGTAGGGGCTTTATCCGTCTTCCATAGGCTGAGATACAGCTACTTTTCCGTATTTTTTTGGCAAATTTGACGTTTTGACCTCCTTAATGACCTTTGACCCTAATATAAAAAAAACCTCACATACACCAAGAAAATGCATTGTTACAGTTTAAATTAAAATAATCTACTATGCTTAGTTATGGAGATAAAAATTCTTGAAGTTATTTAGCTTAAAACCGGAAATGACGTGTAAATGACCTTTGACCAAAAAAAATAAAAAATACCGTGCATACATCGGATAACACTAATGCATATATGAAGTTTATGTCACTCTGGTCTGGTTACGTTTTGAGATATAAAAAAATGAACATATTTGATGATTTTTTTTTTTTTTTTTTAAGCGACCCCTTAATGACCTTGTACCCCAAAACTGTAGACACCCCAAAGACCCTGGTTGGTAGCAATGCATGTATGCTAATGACAACACTCTGCTATGTAATTTGTAAAAACAGTGATTTTTTGAATATTTTTAGCTTTCAGACCGGAAATGACCCCCTTAATGACCTTTGACCCCAATTCTGTGAACACCCTATAGACACCGACCAAAGTCAAGTCACATGACCTAAGCATGTCACCATCACATGTTATTTGTGGAAGAAGAAGCATTTTAGAGTAAAAATCGCATTTTTGCCATTGTGAGCAGGTCAAAGGTCAAATGGAGTTCAATGTCATGTCACATGTAGGGACATGGTCAGTGGTGTTTGTGACCAAGTATGGTCAAAATCGGTCAAAGCATAACAGAGCTAGGGCGAAACGTGGCAAGTCACGCACGTGTTGCCAGAAAGAATCAGAAGAAAGATCCGATAGCATCACAAGACCTAGCCGGTGTCCTGGCTAGGTAACTAGATCTGGTTACAGATCTGGACCTAGCCGGGGCCGAAAATGCCAGTCTTAACTTAAAGTTTGACCTTTGACCGGCTATTATGGACATCTCACACCATTAATGGTGCATCACTGTAGCATGTAGGGCTTTATCCGTCTTCCATAGGCTGAGATACAGCTACTTTTCCGTAATTTTAAACATTTTTTTTGCAAATTTTATTTTTTGACCTCCTTAATGACCTTTGACCCCAATATAAAAAAAACCTCATTTACACCGAGAAAATGCATTCTTACAGTTTAAATTTAAAAAATCTATTATGTGTAGTTATGGAGATAAAAATTCTTGAAGTTATTTAGCTTAAAACCGGAAATGACGTCTAAATGACCTTTGACCAAAAAAAATAAAAATACTGTGCATACATCGGGTAACACTAATGCATATATGAAGTTTATGTCACTCTGGTCTTGTTACGTTTTGAGATAAAAAAAATGAACATATTTGATGATTTTTGGGTTTTGACCGGAAGCGACCCCTTAATGACCTTTGACCCCAAAACTGTAGACACCCCAAAGACCCTGGTTAGTAGCAATGCATGTGTGCTAATGACAGCACTCTGCTATGTAATTTGTAAAAACAGTGATTTTTTGAATATTTTTAGCTCTCAGACCAGAAATGACCCCCTTAATGACCTTTGACCCAAATTCTGTGAATAAATTATAGACACCGACCAAAGTCAAGTCACATGACCTAAGCATGTCACCATCACATGTTATTTGTGGAAGAAGAAGCATTTTAGAGTAAAAATCACATTTTTGCCATTGTGAGCAGGTCAAAGGTCAAATGGAGTTCAATGTCATGTCACATGTGGGGACATGGTCAGTGGTGTTTGTGACCAAGTATGGTCAAAAACTGTCAAAGCATAACAGAGCTAGGGCGAAACGTGGCAAGTCACGCACGTGTTGCCAGAAAGAAAGAAAGAACTAGATCTGGTTACAGATCTGGACCTAGCCGGGGCCGGAAATGCCAGTCTTAACTTAAAGTTTGACCTTTGACTGGCTATTATGGACATCTCACACCATTATTGGTGCATCACTGTAGCATCTAGGGGCTTTATCCGTCTTTCATAGGCTGAGATACAGCTACCTTTCCGTAATTTTAAACATTTTTTTGCAAATTTGACGTTTTGACCTCTTTAGTGACCTTTGACCCCAATATAAAAAAAACCCTCATATACACCGAGAAAATGCATTGTTACAGTTTAAATTAAAAAAATCTACTATGCTTAGTTATGGAGATAAAAATTCTTGAAGTTATTTAGCTTAAAACCGGAAATGGCGTCTAAATGACCTTTGACCAAAAAAATAAAAATACCGTGCATACATCGGGTAACACTAATGCATATATGAAATTTATGTCACTCTGGTCTGGTTACGTTTTGAGATATAAAAATATGAACATATTTGATAATTTTTGGTTTTTGACCGGAAGCGACCCCTTAATGACCTTTGACCCCAAAACTGTAGACAACCCAAAGACCCTGGTTGGTAGCAATGCATGTGTGCTAATGACAACACTCTGCTATGTAAATTGTAAAGACAGTGATTTTTTGAATATTTTTAGCTTTCTGACTGGAAATGACCCCCTTAATGACCTTTGACCCAAATTCTGTGAATAATTTATAGGCACTGGACATAGCCGATGCCTATGTGCAAGTGACGTCATTGTAGGATGTAACATGTAGGAGAAGAAGCATTTTGAAGATATTTGGTTTTATACCGGAAATGACCCCTTAATGACCTTTGACCCCAAATTTGTGAATATCCTATAGACACTGGATATAGCCGATGCATATGTGCAAGTGACGTCATTGTAGGATGTAACATGTAGGAGAAGAAGCATTTTGAAATTTGTTGCCAGAAGAAAGAAGAAGAAGAAGAAGAACTAGATCTGGTTACAGATCTGGACCTAGCTGGGCCGGAAATGCCAGTCTTAACTTAAAGTTTGACCTTTGACCGGCTATTATGGACATCTCACACCATTAATGGTGCATCACTGTAGCATGTAGGGGCTTTATCCGTTTTCCATAGGCTGAGATACAGCTACTTTTCCGTAATTTTAAACATTTTTTTGCAAATTTGACGTTTTGACATTCTGAATGACCTTTGACCCCAATAAAAAAAAAACCTCATATACACCGAGAAAATGCATTGTTACAGTTTAAATTAAAAAATCTACTATGCTTAGTTATGGAGATAAAAATTCTTGAAGTTATTTAGCTTAAAACCGGAAATGACGTCTAAATGACCTTTGACCAAAAAATAAAAATACCGTGCATACATCAGGTATCACTAATACATATATGAAATTTATGTCACTCTGGTCTGGTTACGTTTTGAGATATAAAAAATGAACATATTTGATGATTTTGGTTTTTGACCGGAAGCGACCCTTAATGACCTTTGACCCCAAAACTGTAGACACCCCAAAGACCCTGGTTGGTAGCAATGCATGTGAGCTAATGACAACACTCTGCTATATAATTTGTAAAGACAGTGATTTTTCGAATATTTTTAGCTTTCAGACCGGAAATGACCCTTTATGACCTTTGACCCAAATTCTGTGAATAATTTATAGGCACTGGATATAGCCGATGCATATGTGAAAGTGACGTCATTATATGATGTAACATGTAGGAGAAGAAGCATTTTGAAGATATTTGGTTTTATACCGAAATGACCCTTAATGACCTTTGACCCCAAATTTGTGAATATCCTATAGACACTGGATATAGCCGATGCATATGTGCAAGTGACGTCATTGTAGGATGTAACATGTAAGAGAAGAAGCATTTTGAAATTTGTTGCCAGAAGAAAGAAGCAGAAGAAGAAAGAAGAAAGATCCGATAGCATCACAAGACCTAGCCGGTGTCCCGGCTAGGTAAGAAAGATCCGATAGCATCACAAGACCTAGCCGGTGTCCCGGCTAGGTAACTAGATCTGGTTACAGATCTGGACCTAGCCGGGCCGGAAATGCCAGTCTTTAAGTTTATGGACATCTCATACCATTAATGGTGCATCACTTTAGCATGTAGGGGCTTTATCCGTCTTCCATAGGCTGAGATACATCTACTTTTCCGTAATTTTAAACATTTTTGATGTTTTGACCTCCTTAATGACCTTTGACCCCAATATAAAAAAAACCTTACATACATAAAATGCATTGTTACAGTTTAAATAAAAAAAATCTACTATGCTTAGTTATGGAGATAACAATTCTTGAAGTTATTTAGCTTAAAACCGGAAATGACGTCTAAATGACCTTTGACCAAAAAAATAAAAATACAGTGCATACATCGGGTAACACTAATGCATATATGAAGTTTATGTTACTCTGGTCTGGTTACGTTTTGAGATGAACATATTTGATGATTTTTGGTTTTTGACCGGAAGCGACCCCTTAATGACCTTTGACCCCAAAACTGTAGACACCCCAAAGATCCTGGTTTGTAGCAATGCATGTGTGCTAATGACAACACTCTGCTATGTAATTTGTAAAAACAGTGATTTTTTGAATATTTTTAACTTTCAGACCGGAAATGACCCCCTTAATGACCTTTGACCCAAATTCTGTGAATAATTTATAAGCACTGGATATAGCCGATGCATATGTGCAAGTGACGTCATTATAGGATGTAACATGTAGGAGAAGAAGCATTTTGAAGATATTTGGTTTTATACCGGAAATGACCCCTTAATGACCTTTGACCCCAAATTTGTGAATATCCTATAGACACTGGATATAACCGATGCATATGTGCAAGTGACGTCATTGTAGGATGTAACATGTAGGAGAAGAAGCATTTTGAAATTTGTTGCCAGAAAGAAAGAAAGAAAGAAAGAAGAAAGATCCGATAGCATCACAAGTGCTGGCCGGTGTCCCGGCTAGGTAGCTAGATCTGGTTACAGATCTGGACCTAGCTGGGCCGGAAATGCCAGTCTTAACTTAAAGTTTCACCTTTGACCGGCTAAGCGGCTATTATGGACATCTCACACCATTAATGGTGCATCACTGTAGCATGTAGGGGCTTTATCCGTCTTCAATAGGCTGAGATACAGCTACTTTTCCGTAATTTTAAACATTTTTTTTGCAAATTTGACGTTTTGACCTCCTTAATGACCTTTGAAAAAAAAAAAAAAAAAATCCTATATACACCGAGAAAATGCATTGTTACAGTTTAAATTTAAAAAATCTACTATGCTTAGTTATGGAGATAAAAATTCTTGAAGTTATTTAGCTTAAAACCGGAAATGACGTCTAAATGACCTTTGACCAAAAAAATAAAAATACCGTGCATACATCGGGTAACACTAATGCATTATATGAAGTTTATATCACTCTGGTCTGGTTACGTTTTGAGATTTAAAAAAATGAACATATTTGATGATTTTTGGTTTTTGACCGGAAGTAACCCCTTAATGACCTTTGACCCCAAAACTGTAGACACCCCAAAGACCCTGGTTAGTAGGAATGCATGTGTGCTAATGACAACACTCTGCTATGTAATTTGTAAAAGCAGTGATTTTTTGAATATTTTTAGCTTTCAGACCGGAAATGACCCCCTTAATGACCTTTGACCCAAATTCTGTGAATAACTTATAGGCACTGGATATAGCCGATGCATATGTGTAAGTGACATCATCGTACTATGTAATTTGTGGCAGAAGAAGCATTTTGAAGATATTTCGTTTTATACCGGAAATGACCCCTTAATGACCTTTGACCCCAAATTTGTGAACATCCTATAGACACTGGATATAGCCGATGCATATGTGCAAGTGACGTCATTGTAGGATGTAACATGTAGGAGAAGAAGCATTTTGAATTTGTTGCCAGAAGAAGAAAGAAAGATCCGATAGCATCACAAGACCTAGCCGGTGTCCCGGCTAGGTAACTAGATCTGGCTACAGATCTGGACCTAGCCGGGGCCGGAAATGCCCGTCTTAAAGTTTGACCTTTGACCGGCTATTATGGACATCTCACACCATTAATGGTGCATCACTGTAGCATGTAGGGGCTTTATCCGTCTTCCATAGGCTGAGATACAGCTACTTTTCCGTAATTTTAAACATTTTTGTGCAAATTTGATGTTTTGACCTTCTTAATGACCTTTGACCCCAATATAAAAAAAACCTCATATACACCGAGAAAATGCATTGTTACATTTTAAATAAAAAAAATCTACTATGCTTAGTTATGGAGATAAAAATTCTTGAAGTTATTTAGCTTCAAACCGGAAATGACGTCTAAATGACCTTTGACCAAAATAATAAAAAATACCGTGCATACATCGAGTAACACTAATGCATATATGAAGTTTATGTCACTCTGGTCTGGTTACGTTTTGAGATAAAAAAAAATGAACATATTTGACGATTTTTGGGTTTTGACCGGAAGCGACCCCTTAATGACATTTGACCCCAAAACTGTAGACACCCCAAAGACCCTGGTTAGTAGCAATGCATGTGTGCTAATGACAACACTCTGCTATGTATTTTGTAAAAACAGTGATTTTTGAATATTTTTAGCTTTCAGACCGGAAATGACCCCTTAATGACCTTTGACCCAAAATCGGAGAATAACTTTTGTGTACCTGTAATAGCTGATGCATATGTTTGAGTGACATCATCGTACTATGTAATTTGTGGCAGAAGAAGCATTTTGAAGATATTTGGTTTTATACCGGAAATGACCCCTTAATGACCTTTGACCCTAAATTTGTGAACATCTTATAGACACTGGATATAGCCGATGCATATGTGCAAGTGACGTCATTGTAGGATGTAACATGTAAGAGAAGAAGCATTTTGAAATTTGTTGCCAGAAGAAGAAAGAAGAAGAACTAGATCTGGTTACAGATCTGGACCTAGCCGGAGCCGGAAATGCCAGTCTTAAAGTTTATGGACATCTCATACCATTAATGGTGCATCACTGTAGCATGTAGGGGCTTTATCCATCTTCCATAGGCTGAGATACAGCTACTTTTCCGTAGTTTTAAACATTTTTTTTGCAAATTTGACGTTTTGACCTCCTTAATGACCTTTGACCCCAATACCAAAAAAACCTAATATACACCACGAAAATGCATTGTTACAGTTTAAATAAAAAAAATCTACTATGCTTAGTTATGGAGATAAAAATTCTTGAACTTATTTAGCTTAAAACCGGAAATGACGTCTAAATGACCTTTGACCAAAAAAATAAAAATACCGTGCACACATCAGGTAACACTAATGCATATATGAAGTTAATGCAACTCTGGTCTGGTTACGTTTTGAGATAAAAAAACAAACAAACATATTTGATGATTTTTGGTTTTTTTTTTTTTTTGACCCCTTAATGACCTTTGACCCCAAAACTGTAGACACCCCAAAGACCCTGGTTGGTAGCAATGCATGTGTGCTAATGACAACACTCTGCTATGTAATTTGTAAAAACAGTGATTTTTGAATATTATTAGCTTTCAGACCGGAAATGACCCCTTAATGACCTTTGACCCAAATTCTGTGAATAATTTATAGGCACTGGATATAGCCAATGCATATGTGCAAGTGACGTCATTGTAGGATGTAACATGTAGGAGAAGAAGCATTTTGAAGATATTTGGTTTTATACCGGAAATGACCCCTTATTGACCTTTGACCCCAAATTTGTGAACATCCTATAGACACTGGATATAGCCGATGCATATGTGCAAATGACGTCATTGTAGGATGTAACATGTAGGAGAAGAAGCATTTTGAATTTGTTGCCAGAAGAAGAAAGAAAGATCCGATAGCATCACAAGACCTAGCCGGTGTCCCGGCTAGGTAAAGATCCGATAGCATCACAAGACCTAGCCGGTGTCCCGGCTAGGTAACTAGATCTGGTTACAGATCTGGACCTAGCCGGGGCCGGAAATGCCAGTCTTAACTTAAAGTTTGACCTTTGACTGGCTATTATGGACATCTCACACCATTAATGGTGCATCACTGCAGCATGTAGGGGCTTTATCCGTCTTCCATAGGCTGAGATACAGCTACTTTTCCGTAATTTTAAACATTTTTTTGCAAATTTGATGTTTTGACCTCCTTAATGACCTTTGACCCCAATATAAAAAACCTTATACACACCGTAAAAATGCATTGTTACAGTTTAAATTTAAAAAATCTACTATGTTTAGTTATGGAGATAAAAATTCTTGAAGTTATTTAGCTTAAAACCGGAAATGACGTCTAAATGACCTTTGACCAAATAAATAAAAATACCGTGCACACATCGGGTAACACTAATGCATATATGAAGTTTATGCAACTCTGGTCTGGTTACGTTTTGAGATAAAAAAAATGAACATATTTGATGATTTTTGGTTTTTGACCGGAAGCGACCCCTTAATGACCTTTGACCCCAAAACTGCAGACACCCCAAAGACCCTGGTTGGTAGCAATGCATGTGTGCTAATGACAACACTCTGCTATGTAATTTGTAAAAACAGTGATTTTTTGAATATTTTTAGCTTTCATACCGGAAATGACCCCCTTAATGACCTTTGACCCAGATTCTGTGAATAATTTATAGGCACTGGATATAGCCGATACATATGTGCAAGTGACGTCATTGTAGGATGTATCATGTAGGAGAAGAAGCATTTTGAAGATATTTGGTTTTATACCGGAAATGACCCCTTAATGACCTTTGACCTCAAATTTGTGAATATCCTATAGACACTGGATATAGCCGATGCATATGTGCAAGTGACGTCATTGTAGGATGTAACATGTAGGAGAAGAAGCATTTTGAAATTTGTTGCCAGAAGAAAGAAGAAAGAAGAAAGAACTAGATCTGGTTACAGATCTGGACCTAGCTGGGGCCGGAAATGCCAGTCTTAACTTAAAGTTTGACCTTTGACCGGCTATTACGGACATCTCACACCATTAATGGTGCTTCACTGTAGCATGTAGGGGCTTTATCCGTCTTCCATAGGCTGAGATACAGCTACTGTTCCGTAATTTTAAACATTCTTTTGCAAATTTGACGATTTGACCTCCTTAATGACCTTTGACCCCAATATAAAAAAAACCTCATATACACCGCGAAAATGCATTGTTACAGTTTAAATTAAAAAAATCTGCTATGCTTAGTTATGGAGATAAAAATTCTTGAAGTTATTTAGCTTAAAACCGGAAATGACGTCTAAATGACCTTTGACAAAAAAAATAAAAATATCGTGCATACATTGGGTAACACTAATGCATATATAAAGTTTATGTCACTCTGGTCTGTTTACATTTTGAGATAAAATTTTTGGAACATTTTTGATAATTTTGGTTTTTGACAGGAAGTAACCCCTTAATGACCTTTGACCCCAGAACTGTAGGCATCCTAAAGACCCTGGCTAGTAGCGATGCATGTGTGCTAATGGCGACTCTCTGCTATATAATTTGTAAAGACAGTGATTTTTTGAATATTTTTACAAATTTTTCAGACTTTTACCGGAAATGACCCCTTAATGACCTTTGACCTCAATTTTTTAAAATAAGTTTTAAGCACTGCCACATGTTGATTCATATGCATGAGTCACATGATCATTGCATGTAATTTGTGGAAAGAGAAGCATTTTTTGTGAAATCAACATTTTTGACCATAAGGTCAAGGTCAAAGGTCACAGTCAGGTTAAAGTCAAATGTAAGGTTTGGCCTAGTCCAGTGGTCATTTGGCTCAAGTATGGTTGAAATCTGTCAAAGCATAAGAGAGCTAGGGCGAAACGTGGCAAGTCACGCAAAATGTCACGCTTTGTTGCCAGAAGAAGAAAGAAAGATCCGATAGCATCACAAGACCTAGCCGGTGTCCCGGCTAGGTAAGAACTAGATCTGGTTACAGATCTGGACCTAGCCGGGGCCGGAAATGCCAGTCTTAACTTAAAATTTGACCTTTGACCGGCTATTATGGACATCTCACACCAATGGTGCATCACTGTAGCATGTAGGGGCTTTATCTGTGTTCCATATAGGCTGAGATACAGCTACTTTTCCGTAATTTAAAAACAAAAATGCAAATTTGACGTTTTGACCTCCTTAATGACCTTTGACCCCAATATAAAAAAACCCTCATATACACCAAGAAAATGCATTGTTACAATTTAAATTAAAAAAATCTACTATGCTTAGTTATGGAGATACAAATTCTTAAAGTTATTTAGCTTAAAACCGGAAATGACGTCTAAATGACCTTTGACCAAAAAATAAAAAATACCGTACATACATCGGGTAACACTAATGCATATATGAAGTTTATGTCACTCTGGTCTGGTTACGTTTTGAGATAAAAAAAAATGAAAATATTTGATGATTTTTGGTTTTGACCGGAAGCGACCCCTTAATGACCTTTGACCCCAAAACTGTAGACACCCCAAAGACCCTGGTTAGTAACAATGCATGTGTGCTAATGACAACACTCTGCTATGTAATTTGCAACAACAGTGATTTTTGAATATTTTTAGCTTTCAGACCGGAAATGACCCCTTAATGACCTTTGACCCAAAATCGGAGAATAACTTTTGTGTACCTGTAATAGCCGATGCATATGTGTAAGTGACATTATCGTACTATGTAATTTGTGGCAGAAGAAGCATTTTGAAGATATTTTGTTTTATACCGGAAATGAACCCTTAATGACCTTTGACCCCAAATTTGTGAATATCCTATAGACACTGGATATAGCCGATGCATATGTGCAAGTGACGTCATTGTAGGATGTAACATGTAGGAGAAGAAGCATTTAGAAATTTGTTGCCAGAAGAAAGAAGACGAAGAAAGATCCGATAGCATCACAAGACCTAGCCGGTGTCCCGGCTAGGTAACTAGATCTGGTTACAGATCTGGACCTAGCCAGGGGCCGGAAATGCCAGTCTTAAAGTTTTGGACATCTCACACCATTAATGGTGCATCGCTGTAGCATGTAGGGGCTTTATCCGTCTTCCATAGGCTGAGATACAGCTACTTTTCCGTAATTTTAAACATTTTTTTGCAAATTTGACGTTTTGACCTCCTTAATGACCTTTGACCCCAATATAAAAAAAATCTCATATACACCACGAAAATGCATTGTTACAGTATAAATAAAAAAAATCTACTATGCTTAGTTATGGAGATAAAAATTCTTGAAGTTATTTAGCTTAAAACCGGAAATGACGTCTAAATGACCTTTGACCAAAAAATAAAAAATACCGTGCATACATCGGGTAACACTAATGCATATATGAAGTTTATATCACTCTGGTCTGGTTATGTTTTGAGATAAAAAAATGAACATATTTGATGATTTTTGGTTTTTGACCGGAAGCGACCCCTTAATGACCTTTGACCCCAAAACTGTACACACGCCAAAGATCCTGGTTGGTAGCAATGCATGTGTGCTAATGACAACACTCTGCTATGTAATTTGTAAAAACAGTGATTTTTTGAATATTTTTAGCTTTTAGACCGGAAATGACCCCTTAATGACCTTTGACCCAAATTCTGTGAATAATTTATAGGCACTGGATATAGCCGATGCATATGTGTAAGTGACATCAACGTACTATGTAATTTGTGGCAGAAGAAGCATTTTGAAGATATTTGGTTTTATACCGGAAATGACCCCTTAATGACCTTTGACCCCAAATTTGTGAATATCCTATAGACACTGGATATAGCCGATGCATATGTGCAAGTGACGTCATTGTAGGATGTAACATGTAGGAGAAGAAGCATTTTGAAATTTGTTGCCAGAAGAAAGAAGAAAGAACTAGATCTGGTTACAGATCTGGACCTAGCCGGGGCCGGAAATGCCAGTCTTAAAGTTTGACCTTTAACCGCTAAACTTTGACCTTTAATCTTAAACTTAACATTTGACCCCTAGACCTTTGGGGTCATAATTTTTTCATGTTTAGAATGTCGTAATAATCATTCCTGTATCACCACCTTAATCCCTCCTTCTTTCTCCCCCCTCTCCTTCCCCCAACTCAACCCTCCGTTTCTCATGATCTCCCCTCCCTCTCTTAAATTTCAAATAATTACTCTGTTTTGTACCAATCGGCACCTTAATCTCTCCTCTTCCCTCCCTCTCTCTTAAATTTCAAATCATTACTCTTTATTGTATTAAGGTTTATTAAAATAATGCAACTTTTGCTGGGTAACTTTAAAGACCCCAACCCCACCCCTCTACCTTACTCCTTTCTCTCACCCTCCCGCCAGCTGTCCCTCCCCTTACCTCCCAAGTTCCTCTATTATTTCCCCTACCCCACCCCTCCGTTTTCCTAATCTCCCCCTCTCAATACTCCAAATACTATTATTACTCTGTTTAGTACCAATCGCCATCTTAATCTCTTCTTCCCCAAATAATCTTTATTGTATTATTAAAATAAAAATGCGACTTTTGCTGAGTAACTTTAAAGACCCCATCTACCTTACTCCTTCTTTCTCTCACCATCCCGCCATTTATCTCCCCTCCCAAGTTCCTTTATTACTTCCCCACCCTCCGTTTCTCCCTCCTCTCTTCAATTCCAAATAATTACTTTTTTTGTAACAATCGCCACCTTAATCTCTGCTTCCCCCTCTCTCTCTTAAATTCCAAATAATTACTCTTTATTGTATTGATAAGGTTTGTTAACATAAAAATGCGACTTTTCCTGGGTAATTTAAAGATCCCTCTCTCACTCCCTTAGTCCTTCTTTCTCTCACCCTCCCTCCATTTCTCTCCCCCTCCCATGTTCCTCTATTACTTCCCCTACCCCACCCCTTCGTTTCTCATGATCCCTCCCTCCTCTCTTAAATTCCAAATAAATACTGTGTTTTGTACTAATCGCCACCTTAATCTCTCCTTCCCCTCTCTCCCTCTCTATAATTCCAAATAATTAGTCTTTATTGTATTTATAAGGTTTATTAGAATAAAAATGCGACTTTTCCCTGGGTAATTTAAAGATCCCCTCTTTCTCCCTTACTCCTTCTTTCTCTCACCCTCCCCCCATTTGTCTCCCTCTCCCAAGTTCCTCTATTACTTCCCCACCCCACCCCTCCGTTTCTCATGATCTCTCCCTCCCTCTCTTAAATTCCAAATAATTACTGTTTTGTACTAATCGCCTTCTTAATATCTCCTTCCCCTCTCCCTCTTATATTCCAAATAATTGCTCTTTATTGTATTCAGGTTTATTAAAATAAAATTGCGACTTTTGCTGGGTAACTTTAAAACCCCCTCTCTACCTTACTCCTTTTCTTACCCTCCCCCATTTGTTTCTCCCCTTACCTTCCAAGTTTATCTATTACTTCCCTCCACCACTCCCCTTTCCATCATTTCTCTCAATCTCCCTTCCCCTCTCTTAAATTCCAAATAATTTCTGGCTCTCAATCTCTTCTTTCCCTCTCTTGAATTCCAAATAATTAAATGACTTCACTTTATGTTCAAAGTATCATGAGCATGATCAGCACACGCAGGCGGTGAATCTCAAAGTGCAGTGCGTGTATGTTTACATGACTGCTCACATGATATGGCACGTCACCCAGACGGTATCGCTTTCCAATTATTGTATGTCTCGATTCTGGTTTATGTCATGGTCTAGGAAAAGTTGATAAAAATTGGAAATTGAACGCTAAACATTAATATGTATACATTAGCACATGTATCATCATGCATGATCATCATGGTCGTCATCATTCCCTATGATGATGATGATGATGATGATGATGATGATGATGATGATGATGATGATGATGATGATGATGATGATGGTGATGGTGATGATATGATGATGATGATGATGATGATGATGGTGATGATGGTGATGATGATGATGATGATGATGATGATGATGATGATGATGATGATGATGATGATGAGATCGGTTCTACCTTATGATGATGATGATGATGACGATGATGATGATGATGATGATTCATCATCATCATCATCATAGGCCTATCATCATCATCATCATCATCATAACCATAATAGGCTCTACCTTATTCCTTCTTTCTCTCACCTCCCTCCATTTGTCTCTCCCCTTACCTCCCAAGTTCCTCTCTTACTGCCCCCACCCCACCCACTCCGTTTCACATAATCTCTCCCTCCCTCTTTAAAATTCCAAATAATTACTGTGTACCAATCGCCACCTTAATCTCTCACGCGTCACGATTCTCGAGTACCCTGCTACTCAAGTATTTTATCTCATGATTGACAGGCACTAATTGACAGGCAAAATGATGGATTACCCAATTATTACAGTATGTCCCACTTATTTTTAGTTTCGTAAAATCGGAGGAACATATCTACAAGGTGTGCTTTTTCTAAAATTTGTAGGTAAAACGGATAAATTACTTCAAATATTGTGGCTATTTCAAAATTTAACCCTTGACTCCAAGCAATGGGTAATGACCATGCTGTCAGTGCAGATGGCATCAACGTACTATGTTGCATGTAGCAGATATAATTTTTAAAAGCTTTTTAGACTCGGACCGGAAATGACCCCTTAATGACCTTTGACCCCAATTCTGTGAACACCCTATAGGCACTAGATATAGCCGATGCATATGTGGAAGTGACGTCATCGTACTATGTAATTTGTGGCAGAAGAAGCATTTTGAAGATATTTGGTTTTATACCGGAAATTCCCCCTTAATGACCTTTGACCCCAATTCTGTGTTAACCCTATAGGCACAGGATATAGCCGATCCTTATGTGCAAGTGACGTTATTGTAGGATGTTTTATGTAGGAAGAAAAGCATTTTTAGCTCAAATCACATTTTTGGCTCATTTGACCCCTCTGTGACCTTTAACCCATTAAAAGTAATGTGACATGTATAGTCGTAGTCAATGATGATTGTGACCAGGTTAGGTCAAAATCGGTCAAAGCATGTCCGAGCTGGAGCAAAAAATGTGTATATTTGTTGCCAGAAAAACCGACCGATAGCATTTCAAGACCTAGCCGCAGTCCCGGCTAGGTAAGAAAGATCCGATAGCATCACAAGACCTAGCCGGTGTCCCGGCTAGGTAAAGATCCGATAGCATCACAAGACCTAGCCGGTGTCCCGGCTAGGTAAAGATCCGATAGCATCACAAGACCTAGCCGGTGTCCCGGCTAGGTAAAGAAGAATTGAGAAGAGACAGCACAAGCCGACATCCGTCGTCGGCTTGTAAGAAGAAACTAGAGTCAACAGACGCTGATACAAGCCGCAATTTGACCCTATAACTTGACCCCTGGGTTACGGATGGGGTCAACTGCTCTTACATTGTGCTTAGGAGGTCATAAGAAATATTCCTGGTGAATTTCAGCTTAATCGGAACTTATACATGGATTTTGATTTTTTTTAAATTTTGATTGACCTTTGACCCCCTTAATGACCGTTGACCTCAATGAAAAAAAAAAACCTTGTGTACACCGACAAAATGCATTATTCCAATTTTAATTAAAAAATTCTAACATGTTTAGTTCTTGAGATAAAAAATCTTGAAGTTATTCAGCTAAAAACAGGAAGTGACCCCTTAATGACCTTTGACCCCCAAAATAAAAATACCATGCATACATCAGGGAACACTTATTCATGTATGTTGGTTATATTATTCTGGTCTGTTTACATTTTGAGATAAAAAATTTTTAAACATTTTTGATAATTTTCGTTTTTGACCGGAAGTAACTTCTTAATGACCTTTGAGCCCAAAACTGTAGGCATCCTAAAGACCCTGGCTAGTAGCAATGCATGTGTGCTAATGGCGACTCTCTGCTATATAATTTGTAAAGACAGTGATTTTTTGAATATTTTTACAAATTTTTCAGACTTTCACCGGAAATGACCCCTTAATGACCTTTGACCTCAATCTTTTTAGGAAGTTTTAAGCACTGCCACATGTTGATTCATATGCATGAGTCACATGATCATTGCATGTAATTTGTGGAAGGAGTAGCATTTTTGTGAAATCACATTTTTGACCATTATAGCTAGGTCAAAGGTCACAGCGAGGTCAAAGTCAAATGGAAGGTTTGGCCTAGCCCAATGGTCATTTGGGTCAACTTTGGTTGAAATCTGTCAATCCCTTGCGGAGCTACATGCAGTTGATTGCGGTTGCCAGAAGAAAGAAGAAACTAGATCTGGTTACAGATCTGGACCTAGCCGGGCCGGAAATGTCAGTCTTAACTTAAAGTTTGACCTTTGACCGGCTATTATGGACATCTCACACCATTAATGGTGCATCGCTGTAGCATGTAGGGGCTTAATCCGTCTTTAATAGGCTGAGATACAACTACTTTTCCGTAATTTTAAACATTTTTTTGCAAATTTGACGTTTTGACCTCCTTAATGACCTTTGACCCCAAATAAAAAAAAACCCTCATATACACCGAGAAAATGCATTGTTACAGTTTAAATTTAAAAAATCTACTATGCTTAGTTATGGAGATAAAAATTCTTGAAGTTACTTAGCTTAAAACCGGAAATGACGTCTAAATGAAAAAAAAAAAAAAAAATAAAAATACCGTGCATACATCGGGTAACACTAATGCATATATGAAATTTATGTCACTCTGGTCTGGTTACGTTTTGAGATATAAAAAATGAACATATTTGATGATTTTTGGTTTTTGACCGGAAGCGACCCTTAATGACCTTTGACCCCGAAACTGTAGACACCCCAAAGACCCTGGTTGGTAGCAATGCATGTGTGCTAATGACAACACTCTGCTATGTAATTTGTAAAGACAGTGATTTTTTGAATATTTTTAGCTTTCAGACCGGAAATGACCCCTTAATGACCTTTGACCCAAATTCTGTGAATAATTTATAGGCACTGGATATAGCCGAAGCATATGTGCAAGTGACGTCATTGTAGGATGTAACATGTAGGAGAAGAAGCATTTTGAAGATATTTGGTTTTATACCGGAAATGACCCCTTAATGACCTTTGACCCCAAATTTGTGAATATCCTATAGACACTGGATATAGCCGATGCATATGTGCAAGTGACGTCATTGTAGGATGTAACATGTAGGAGAAGAAGCATTTTGAAATTTGTTGCCAGAAGAAAGAAGAAGAAGAAGAAGAAAGATCCGATAGCATCACAAGACCTAGCCGGTGTCCCGGCTAGGTAACTAGAGTCAACAGACGCTGAATACAAGCCGCAATTTGACCCCTATAACTTGACCCCTGGGTTACGGATGGGGTCAACTGCTCTTGCACTGTGCTTAGGATGTCATAAGAAATATTCCTGGTGAATTTCAGCTTAATCGGAACTTATACATCGATTTTGATTTTTTGAAAATTTTTGATTGACCTTTTGACCCCTTTAATGACCTTTGACCTCAATGTAAAAAAAACCTTATGTACACCGACAAAATGCATTGTTCTAATTTTAATTAAAAAATTCTAACATGTTCAGTTCTTGAGATAAAATTCTTGAAGTTATTCAGCTAAAAACAGGAAGTGACCCTTAATGACCTTTGACCCCAAAATAAAAATACCATGCATACATCAGGGAACACTTATTCATGTATGTTGGTTATATTATTCTGGTCTGTTTACATTTTGAGATAAAATTTTTTGAACATTTTTGGTTTTTGACCGGAAGTAACCCCTTAATGACCTTTGACCCCAAACCTGTAGGCATCCTAAAGACCCTGGCTAGTAGCAATGCATGTGTGCTAATGGCGACTCTCTGCTATATATTTTGTAAAGACAGTGATTTTTTGAATATTTTTAGCTTTCAGACCGGAAATGACCCCCTTAATGACCTTTGACCTCAATTCTTTTTAGGAAGTTTTAAGCACTGCCACATGTTGATTCATATACATGAGTCACATGATCATTGCATGAAATTTGTGGAAGGAGTAGCATTTTTTGTGAAATCACACTTTTGACCATTATAGCTAGGTCAAAGGTCACAGCAAGGTCAAAGTCAAATGGAAGGTTTGGCCTAGTCCAGTGATCATTTGGCTCAACTATGGTTGAAATCTGTCGAAGCATAAGAGAGCTAGGGCGAAACGTGGCAAGTCACGCAAAATGTCACGAGTTGCCAGAAGAAGAAGAATTGAGAAGAGACAGAACAAGCCGACATCCGTCGTCGGCTTGTAACTAGAGTCAACAGACGCTGAATACAAGCCGCGATTTGACCCCTATAACTTGACCCCTGGGTCACGGATGGGGTCAACTGCTCTTGCATTGTGCTTAGGATGTCATAAGAAATATTCCTGGTGAATTTCAGCTTAATCGGAACTTATACATGGATTTTGATTTTTTGAAAATTTGTGATTGACCTTTTGACCCCTTTAATGACCTTTGACCTCAATGTAAAAAAAACCTTATGTACACCGACAAAATGCATTGTTCCAATTTTAATTAAAAAATTCTAACATGTTCAGTTCTTGAGATAAAAATTCTTGAAGTTATTCAGCTAAAAACAGGAAGTGACCCCTTAATGACCTTTGACCCCCAAAAAAATACCATGCATACATCAGGTAACACTGATTCATGTATGTTGGTTATATTATTCTGGTCTGTTTACATTTTGAGATAAAATTTTTTTGAACATTTTTGGTTTTTGACCGGAAGTAACCCCTTAATGACCTTTGACCCCAAACCTGTAGGCATCCTAAAGACCCTGGCTAGTAGCAATGCATGTGTGCTAATGGCGACTCTCTGCTATATATTTTGTAAAGACAGTGATTTTTTGAATATTTTTAGCTTTCAGACCGGAAATGACCCCTTAATGACCTTTGACCTCAATTCTTTTTAGGAAGTTTTAAGCACTGCCACATGTTGATTCATATGCATGAGTCACATGATCATTGCATGAAATTTGTGGAAGGAGTAGCATTTTTTTGTGAAATCACATTTTTGACCATTATAGCTAGGTCAAAGGTCACAGCGAGGTCAAAGTCAAATGGAAGGTTTGGCCTAGCCCAGTGGTCATTTGGGTCAACTTTGGTTGAAATCTGTCAATCCTTTGCGAAGCTAGATGCAGTTGATTGGTTGCCAGAAGAAAGAAAGAACTAGAGTCAACAGACGCTGAATACAAGCCGCAATTTGACCCTATAACTTGACCCCTGGGTTACGGATGGGGTCAACTGCTCTTGCATTGTGCTTAGGATGTCATAAGAAATATTCCTGGTGAATTTCAGCTTAATCGGAACTTATACATGGATTTTGATTTTTTGAAACATTTTGATTGACCTTTTGACCCCCTTAATGACCTTTGACCTCAATGAAAAAAAACACTTATGTACACCGACAAAATGCATTGTTCCAATTTTAATTAAAAAATTTAACTATGTTTAGTTGTCGAGATAAAAATTCCTAAAGTTATTTAGCTAGAAACAGGAAGTGACCCCTTAATGACCTTTGACCCCCAAAATAAAAATACCATACATACATCAGGTAACACTGATTCATGTATGATGGTTATATTACTCTGGTCTGTCTACATTTTGAGACAAAAATTTTTTGAACATTTTTGATAATTTTGGTTTTTGACCGGAAGTAACCCCTTAATGACCTTTGACCGCAAAACTGTAGGCATCCTAAAGACCCTGGCTAGTAGCGATGCATGTGTGCTAATGGCGACTCTCTGCTATGTAATTTGTAAAGACAGTGATTTTTTGAATATTTTTAGACTTTGACCGGAAATGACCCCTTAATGACCTTTGACCCCTTATCTGAGCACACCCTATAGACACCGACTAAAGTCGAGTCACATGATATAACCATGTCCCCATCGCATGAAATTTGTGGAAGGAGTAGCATTTTTTTTTTTTTTTCATTTTTGACCATTATAGCTAGGTCAAAGGTCACAGCGAGGTCAAAGTCAAATGGGAGGTTTGGCCTAGCCCAGTGGTCATTTGGGTCAACTTTGGTTGAAATCTGTCAATCCCTTGCGGAGCTACATGCAGTTGATTGCGGTTGCCAGAGGAAAGAAGAAAGAAAGAAAGAAAGAAGAAGAAGAATTGGAGAAGAGACAGAACAAGCCGACATTCGTCGTCGGCTTGTAAGAACTAGATCTGGTTACAGATCTGGACCTAGCCGGAGCCGGAAATGCCAGTCTTAAAGTTTATGGACATCTCATACCATTAATGGTGCATCACTGTAGCATGTAGGGGCTTTATCCGTCTTCCATAGGCTGAGATACAGCTACTTTTCCGTAATTTTAAACATTTTTTGCAAATTTGACGTTTTGACCTCCTTAATGACCTTTGACCCCAATACAAAAAAACCTCATATACACCGCGAAAATGCATTGTTACAGTTTAAATAAAAAAATCTACTATGCTTAGTTATGGAGATAAAAATTCTTGAAGTTATTTAGCTTAAAACCGGAAATGACGTGTAAATGACCTTTGACCATAAAAATAAACATATCGTGCACACATCGGGTAACACTAATGCATATATGAAGTTTATGCAACTCTGGTCTTGTTACGTTTTGAGATAAAAAAAAATAAACATATTTGATGATTTTTGGTTTTTGACCGGAAGCAACCCCTTAATGACCTTTGACCCCAAAACTGTACACACCCCGAAGACCCTTGTTGGTAGCAATGCATGGGTGCTAATGACAACACTCTGCTATGTAATTTGTAAAAACAGTGATTTTTGAATATTTTAGCTTTCAGACCGGAAATGACCCCTTAATGACCTTTGACCCAAATTCTGTGAATAATTTATAGGCACTAGGTATAGCCGGTGCATATGTGCAAGTGATGTTATTGTAGGATGTAACATGTAGGAGAAGAAGCATTTTGAAGATATTTGGTTTTATACCGGAAATGACCCCTTAATGACCTTTGACCCCAAATTTGTGAATATCATATAGACACTGGATATAGCCGATGCATATGTGCAAGTGACGTCATTGTAGGATGTAACATGTAGGAGAAGAAGCATTTTGAAATTTGTTGCCAGAAGAAAGAAAGAAGCAGAAGAAAGAAGAAAGATCCGATAGCATCACAAGACCTAGCCGGTGTCCCGGCTAGGTAAGAAGAAAGAAGAAGAAAGAATTGAGAAGAGACAGAACAAGCCGACATCCGTCGTCGGCTTGTAAGAAAGAAAGAAAGAAAGAAGAATTGAGAAGAGACAGAACAAGCCGACATCCGTCGTCGGCTTGTAAGAATTGAGAAGAGACAGAACAAGCCGACATCCGTCGTCGGCTTGTAAGAAAGAAAGAAAGAACTAGTTGTCCGCAGACAACAAACACAAGACGGCATGAAGATGAAGGTCAGATGGCTGAATGAACTTTGACCCTAAACTTTGACCTTTTGGGTCGAGGTTATTATAGACATCCCCCACCCATCAATGGTGCATCACTGTAGCATGTTATCCGCAATTTTAAACATTTTACCGTGTGTCAGAAATGACCTTAGATGACCTTTGACCCCTACCCTGGGTCACAAATGTCATTAAATGTATTTTTCTTGTGTTCAGAGTGTCACAAGGAACATTTATATTAATTTTCAGCTTCATCCAAGCATGTTGGTCGATTAAAATTTTTGACCTTTGACCCATATAACTTGACCCCTGTGTCACGGATGTGGTTAACTGCACTTGCATTATGCTTAGGATGCCATAAGGAACGTTTCTGGTGATTTCCAACTCAATCGGAACCTGTATATGGATTTTCAACTTTTTTAACTTGACCTTAAACTTTGACTTTTTGGGTCGAGGCTATTATGGACATCTCACACCATTAATGGTGCATCACTGTAGCATGTAGGGGCTTCATCCGTCTTCCATAGGCTGAGATACAGCTATTTCTGTCATTTTAAACAATTTTTTGCAAATTTGACGTTTTGACCTCCTTAATGACCTTTGACCCCAATATAAAAAAACCTCATATACAATGAAAAAATGCATTGTTACAGTTTAAATTAAAAAAATCTACTATGCATAGTTATGGAGATAAAAATTCTTAAAGTTATTTAGCTTAAAACCGGAAATGACGTCTAAATGACCTTTGACCAGAAAAATAATAGACTTGTTTCAAGTCCTTTGGCGTCCATAGTTAGTGAATGTAAAATTCATCGAAGCTTTGCAACATCTTCCAAAAATTACTATTTCTTTCCAAAGTTTTGAAGTTAATATCTATTCTTTCAAAATAATTATTTACCATCACTTTGTGAAAATCTATTTGACATTTGAATTGCCAGATAGTGGACTTTCTTATCATACTTTACCCCAGGCATACTGTGCACTGCAGGGGTAGTGTTTGAGCAAAATGCACACCATGCCCACAAGGTATACTTCCTCCCTAGCTCATGTTGCCAGCCACAAAAATTCTGACTGGACTAAAAATCTGAGGGAATCCAGTTACAGTATTTATATGATACTTCGACCATGGGTCCTAAGAATAGCATGAATAGAGAAAAGGCAAGGAGAAAGACTTGATCAAGGCTAGAAAAATAAAAATACCGTGCATACATCGGGTAACACTAATGCATATATGAAGTTTATGTTACTCTGGTCTGGTTACGTTTTGAGATTTAAAAAAATTAACATATTTGATGATTTTTGGTTTTTTTTTGGAAGCGACCCCTTAATAACCTTTGACACCAAATCTGTAGACACCCCAAAGACCCTGGTTGGTAGTAATGCAGGTGTGCTAATGACAACACTCTGCTATGTAATTTGTAAAAACAGTGATTTTTTGAATATTTTTAGCTTTCATAACGGAAATGACCCCCTTAATAACCTTTGACCCCTTATCTGTGAACAATCTATAGACATCAACCAAAGTCAAGTCACATGACAAAAGCATGTCACCATCACATGTTATTTGTGGAAGAAGATGCATTTTAGAGTAAAAATCACATTTTTGCCATTGTGAGCAGGTCAAAGGTCAAATGGAGTTCAATATCATGTCACATGTGGGGACATGGTCAGTGGTGTTTGTGACCAAGTATGGTCAAAATCGGTCAAAGCATAACAGAGCTAGGGCGAAACGTCACTCGTGTTGCCAGAAGAAAGAAAGAACTAGATCTGGCTACAGATCTGGACCTAGCCGGGGCCAGAAATGCCAGTCTTAAATTTTGACCTTTGACCGGCTATTATGGACATCTCACACCATTAATGGTACATCACTGTAGCATGTAGGGGCTTTATCCGTCATCCATAGGCTGAGATACAGCTACTTTTCCGTAATTTTAAACATTTTTTTTGCAAATTTGACGTTTGACCTTCTTAATGACCTTTGACCCCAATATAAAAAAAACCTCATATACACCCAGAAAATGCATTGTTACAGTTTAAATTAAAAAAATCTACTATGCTTAGTTATGGAGATAAAAATTCTTGAAGTTATTTAGCTTCAAACCGGAAATGACGTCTAAATGACCTTTGAACAAAATAATAAAAAAAACCGTGCATACATCGAATAACACTAATGCATATATGAAGTTTATGTCACTCTGGTCTGGTTACGTTTTGAGATAAAAAAAAATGAACATATTTGACGATTTTTGGTTTTTGACCGGAAGTGACCCCTTAATGACCTTTGACCCCAAAACTGTAGACACCCCAAAGACCCTGGTTAGTAGCAATGCATGTGTGCTAATGACAACACTCTGCTATGTATTTTGTAAAAACGGTGATTTTTTGAATATTTTTAGCTTTCAGACCGGAAATGATCCCTTTAATGACCTTTGACCCCTTATCTGTGAACACCCTATAGACACCGACCAAAGTCAAGTCACATGTCCTAAGCATGTTACCATCACATGTAATTTGTGGAAGCAGAAGCATTTTGAAGATATTTGGTTTTATACCGGAAATGACCCCTTAATGACCTTTGACCCCAAATCTGTGAACACCCTATAGACACTGGATATAGCCGATGCATATGTGCAAGTGACGTCATTGTAGGATGTAACATGTAGAGAAGAAGCATTTTGAAATTTGTTGCCAGAAGAAGAAGAAAGAAGAAGAAAGAACTAGATCTGGTTACAGATCTGGACCTAGCCGGGGCCGGAAATGCCAGTCTTAACTTAAAGTTTGACCTTTGACTGGCTACACCATTAATGGTGCATCACTGTAGCATGTAGGGGCTTTATCCGTCTTCCATAGGCTGAGATACAGCTACTTTTCCGTATTTTTAAACATTTTTTGGCAAATTTGACGTTTTGACCTCCTTAATGACCGTTGACCCCAATATTAAAAAAATCTCATATACACCGAGAAAATGCATTGTTACAGTTTAAATTAAAAAAATCTATTATGCTTATTTATGGAGATAAAAATTCTTGAAGTTATTTAGCTTAAAACCGGAAATGACGTCTAAATGACCTTTGACCAAAATAATAAAAATACCATGCATACATCGGGTTCATATATGAAGTTTATATCACTCTGGTCTGGTTACGTTTTGAGATATAAAAAAATTAACATATTTGATGATTTTTGGTTTTTGACCGGAAGCGACCCCTTAATGACCTTTGACCCCAAAACTGGAGACACCCCAAATACCCTGGTAGGTAGCAATGCATGCGTGCTAATGACAACAGTCTGCTATGTAATTTGTAAAAACAGTGATTTTTTGAATATTTTTAGCATTCTGACCGGAAATGACCCCCTTAATGACCTTTGACCCCTTATCTGTGAACACCCTATAGACACCGACCAAAGCCAAGTCACATGACCTAAGCATGTCACAATCACATGTAATTTGTGGAAGAAGAAGCATTTTGAAGATATTTGGTTTTATACCGGAAATGACCCCTTAATGACCTTTGACCCCAAATCTGTGAACACCCTATAGACACTGGATATAGACAATGCATATGTGCAAGTGACGTCATTGTAGGATGTAACATGTAGGAGAAGAAGCATTTTGAAATTTGTTGCCAGAAGAAAGAAAGAAGCAGCAGAAGAAGAAAGATCCGATAGCATCACAAGACCTAGCCGGTGTCCCGGCTAGGTAAGAAAGATCCGATAGCATCACAAGACCTAGCCGGTGTCCCGGCTAGGTAACTAGATCTGGTTACAGATCTGGACCTAGCCGGAGCCGGAAATGCCAGTGCATCACTGTTGCATGTAGGGGCTTTATCCGTCTTCCATAGGCTGAGATATAGCTACTTTTCCGCAATTTTAAACATTTTTTTGCAAATTTGACGTTTTGACCTCCTTAATGACCTTAGACCCCAATACAAAAAAAACCACATGTACACCACGGAAATGCATTGTTACAGTTTAAATTAAAAAAATCTACTATGCTTAGTTATGGAGATAAAAATTCTTGAAGTTATTTAGCTTAAAACCGGAAATGACGTCTAAATGACCTTTGACCCAAAAAATTAAAATACCGTGCACACATCGGGTAACACTAATGCATATATGAAGTTTATGCAACTCTGGTCTGGTTACGTTTTGAGATAAAAAAAAATGAACATATTTGATGATTTTTGGTTTTTGACCGGAAGCGACCCCTTAATGACCTTTGACCCCAAAACTGTAGACACCCCAAAGACCCTAGTTGGTAGCAATGCATGTGTGCTAATGACAACACTCTGCTATGTAATTTGTAAAAACAGTGATTTTTGAATATTTTTAGCTTTCAGACCGGAAATGACCCCTTAATGACCTTTGACCCAAATTCTGTGAATAATTTATAAGCACTGGATATAGCCGATACATATGTGTAAGTGACGTCATTGTAGGATGTAACATGTAGGAGAAGAAGCATTTTGAAGATATTTGGTTTTATATCGGAAATGACCCTTAATGACCTTTGACCCCAAATTTGTGAATATCCTATAGACACTGGATATAGCCGATGCATATGTGCAAGTGACGTCATTGTAGGATGTAACATGTAGGAGAAGAAGCATTTTGAAATTTGTTGCCAGAAGAAAGAAAGAACTAGATCTGGTTACAGATCTGGACCTAGCCGGGGCCGGAAATGCCAGTCTTAACTTAAAGTTTCACCTTTGACCGGCTAAGCGGCTATTATGGACATCTCACACCATTAATGGTGCATCACTGTAGCATGTAGGGGCTTTATCCGTCTTCAATAGGCTGAGATACAGCTACTTTTCCGTAATTTTAAACATTTTTTTGCAAATTTGACGTTTTGACCTCCTTAATGACCTTTGACCCCAATATAAAAAAAATCCTATATACACCGAGAAAATGCATTGTTACAGTTTAAATTAAAAAATATACTATGCTTAGTTATGGAGATAAAAATTCTTGAAGTTATTTAGCTTAAAACCGGAAATGACGTCTAAATGACCTTTGACCAAAAAATAAAAAATACCGTGCATACATCGGGTAACACTAATGCATTATATGAAGTTTATATCACTCTGGTCTGGTTACGTTTTGAGATTTAAAAAATGAACATATTTGATGATTTTTGGTTTTTGACCGGAAGTAACCCCTTAATGACCTTTGACCCCAAAACTGTAGACACCCCAAAGACCCTGGTTGGTAGCAATGCATGTGTGCTAATGACAACACTCTGCTATGTAATTTGTAAAGACAGTGATTTTTTGAATATTTTTAGCTTTCAGACCGGAAATGACCCCCTAATGACCTTTGACCCAAATTCTGTGAATAATTTATAGGCACTGGATATAGCCGATGCATATGTGTAAGTGACATCATCGTACTATGTAATTTGTGGCAGAAGAAGCATTTTGAAGATATTTCGTTTTATACCGGAAATGACCCCTTAATGACCTTTGACCCCAAATTTGTGAACATCCTATAGACACTGGATATAGCCGATGCATATGTGCAAGTGACGTCATTGTAGGATGTAACATGTAGGAGAAGAAGCATTTTGAATTTGTTGCCAGAAGAAGAAAGAAAGATCCGATAGCATCACAAGACCTAGCCGGTGTCCCGGCTAGGTAACTAGATCTGGTTACAGATCTGGACCTAGCCGGAGCCGGAAATGCCAGTCTTCAAGTTTATGGACATCTCATACCATTAATGGTGCATCACTGTAGCATGTAGGGGCTTTATCCGTCTTCCATAGGCTGAGATATAGCTACTTTCCGTAATTTTAAACATTTTTTTGCAAATTTGACGTTTTGACCTCCTTAATGACCTTTGACCCCAATACAAAAAACCTAATATACACCACGAAAATGCATTGTTAAAGTTTAAATAAAAAAAATCTGCTATGCTTAGTTTTGGAGATAAAAATTCTTGAAGTTATTTAGCTTTAAACCGGAAATGACGTCTAAATGACCTTTGACCAAAAAAAAATAAAAATACCATGCTCACATCGGGTAACACTAATGCATATATGAAGTTTATGCAACTCTGGTCTGGTTACGTTTTGAGAAAAAAAAAAAAAAAAAATGAACATATTTGATGATTTTTGGTTTTTGACCGGAAGCGACCCCTTAATGACCTTTGACCCCAAAACTGTAGACACCCCAAAGACCCTGGTTGGTAGCAATGCATGTGTGCTAATGACAACACTCTGCTATGTAATTTGTAAAAACAGTGATTTTTTGAATATTTTTAGCTTTCAGACCGGAAATGACCCCTTAATGACCTTTGACCCAAATTCTGTGAATAATTTATAGGCACTGGATATAGCTGATGCATATGTGCAAGTGACGTCATTGTAGGATGTAACATGTAGGAGAAGAAGCACTTTGAAGATATTTGGTTTTATACCGGAAATGACCCCTTAATGACCTTTGACCCCAAATTTGTGAATATCCTATAGACACTGGATATAGCCGATGCATATGTGCAAGTGACGTCATTGTAGGATGTAACATGTAGGAGAAGAAGCATTTTGAAATTTGTTGCCAGAAGAAAGAAGAAAGAAGAAAGATCCGATAGCATCACAAGACCTAGCCGGTGTCCCGGCTAGGTAACTAGATCTGGTTACAGATCTGGACCTAGCCGGGCCGGAAATGCCAGTCTTAAAGTGTATGGACATCTCACAACATGGTGCATCACTGTAGCATGTAGGGGCTTTATCCGTCTTTCATAGGCTGAGATACAGCTACTTTTCCGTAATTTTAAACATTTTTGTTGAAAATTTGACGTTTTGACCTCCTTAATGACCTTTGACCCCAATATAAAAAAAACCTTATATACACCAAGAAAATGTATTGTTACAATTTAAATAAAAAAATCTACTATGCTTAGTTATGGAGATAAAAATTCTTGAAGTTATTTAGCTTAAAACCGGAAATGACGTCTAAATGACCTTTGACCAAAAAATAAAAATACAGTGCATACCTCGGGTAACACTAATGCATATATGAAGTTTTTGTCACTCTGGTCTGGTTACGTTTTGAGATAAAAAAAAATGAACATATTTGATGATTTTTGGTTTTTGACCGGAAGCGACCCCTTAATGACCTTTGACCCCGACACTGTAGAAACCTCAAAGACCCTGGTCGGTAGCAATGAATGTGTGCTAATGACAACACTCTGCTATGTAATTTGTAAAAACAGAGACTTTTTGAATATTTTTAGACTACAGACCGGAGATGACACCCTTAATGACCTTTGACCCAAATTCTGTGAATAATTTATAGGCACTAGATATAGCCGATGCATATGTGCAAGTGACGTCATTGTAGGATGTAACATGTAGGAGAAGAAGCATTTTGTAGATATTTTGTTTTATACCGGAAATGACCCCTTAATGACCTTTGACCCCAAATTTGTGAATATCCTATAGACACTGGATATAGCCGATGCATATGTGCAAGTGACGTCATTGTAGGATAAAACATGTAGGAGAAGAAGCATTTTGAAATTTGTTGCCAGAAAGAAAGAAAGAACTAGATCTGGTTACAGATCTGGACCTAGCCGGAGCCGGAAATGCCAGTCTTAAAGTTTATGGACATCTCATACCATTAATGGTGCATCACTGTAGCATGTAGGGGCTTTATCCGTCTTCCATAGGCTGAAATACAGCTACTTTTCCGTAGTTTTAAACATTTTTTTTGCAAATTTGACGTTTTGACCTCCTTAATGACCTTTGACCCCAATACAAAAAAAACCTCATATACACCACGAAAATGTATTGTTACAGTTTATATATAAAAAATCTACTATGCTTAGTTATGGAGATAAAAATTCTTGAACTTATTTAGCTTAAAACCGGAAATGACGTCTAAATGACCTTTGACCAAAAAATAAAAATACCGTGCACACATCAGGTAACACTAATGCATATATGAAGTTAATGCAACTCTGGTCTGGTTATGTTTTAAAATAAAAAAAAATTAACATATTTGATGATTTGTGGTTTTGACCGGAAGCGACCCCTTAATGACCTTTGACCCCAAAACTGTAGACACCCCAAAGACCCTGGTTGGTAGCAATGCATGTGTGCTAAAGACAACACTCTGCTATGTAATTTGTAAAAACAGTGATTTTTTGAATATTTTTAGTTTCAGACCGGAAATGACCCCCTTAATGACCTTTGACCCAAATTCTGTGAATAATTTATAGGCACTGGATATAGCCAATGCATATGTGCAAGTGACGTCATTGTAGGATGTAACATGTAGGAGAAGAAGCATTTTGAAGATATTTGGTTTTATACCGGAAATGACCCCTTAATGACCTTTGACCCCAAATTTGTGAACATCCTATAGACACTGGATATAGCCGATGCATATGTGCAAATGACGTCATTGTAGGATGTAACATGTAGGAGAAGAAGCATTTTGAATTTGTTGCCAGAAGAAGAAAGAAAGATCCGATAGCATCACAAGACCTAGCCGGTGTCCCGGCTAGGTAACTAGATCTGGTTACAGATCTGGACCTAGCCGGTGCCGGAAATGCCAGTCTTAAAGTTTATGGACATCTCACACCATTAATGGTGCATCGCTGTAGCATGTAGGGGCTTTATCCGTCTTCCATAGGCTGAGATACAGCTACTTTTCCGTAATTTTAAACATTTTTTTGCAAATTTGACGTTTTGACCTCCTTAATGACCTTTGACCCCAATATAAAAAAACCTCATAACACCACGAAAATGCATTGTTACAGATTAAAATAAAAAAATCTACTATGCTTAGTTATGGAGATAAAAATTCTTGAAGTTATTTAGCTTAAAACCGGAAATGACGTCTAAATGACCTTTGACCAAAAAATAAAAATACCGTGCATACATCGGGTAACACTAATGCATATATGAAGTTTATATCACTCTGGTCTGGTTATGTTTTGAGATAAAAAAAAATGAACATATTTGATGATTTTTGGTTTTTGACCGGAAGCGACCCCTTAATGACCTTTGACCCCGAAACTGTACACACCCCAAAGACCCTAATTGGTAGCAATGCATGTGTGCTAATGACAACACTCTGCTATGTAATTTGTAGAAACAGTGATTTTTTGAATATTTTTAGCTTTTAGACCGGAAATGACCCCCTTAATGACCTTTGACCCAAATTCTGTGAATAATTTATAGGCACTGGATATAGCCGATGCATATGTGTAAGTGACATCAACGTACTATGTAATTTGTGGCAGAAGAAGCATTTTGAAGATATTTGGTTTTATACCGGAAATGACCCCTTAATGACCTTTGACCCCAAATTTGTGAATATCCTATAGACACTGGATATAGCCGATGCATATGTGCAAGTGACGTCATTGTAGGATGTAACATGTAGGAGAAGAAGCATTTTGAAATTTGTTGCCAGAAGAAAGAAGAAAGAACTAGATCTGGTTACAGATCTGGACCTAGCCGGGCCGGAAATGTCAGTCTTAACTTAAAGTTTGACCTTTGACCGGCTAGTATGGACATCTCACACCAATAATGGTGCATCACTGTAGCATGTAGGGGCTTTGTCCGTCTTCCATAGGCTGAGATACAGCTACTTTTCCGTAATTTTAATTTTTTTTTTTTGCAAATTTGACGTTTTGACCTCCTTAATGACCTTTGACCCCAATATAAAAAAACCTCATATACACCGAGAAAATGCATTGTTACAGTTTAAATTAAAAGAATCTGCTATGCTTAGTTATGGAGATAAAAATTGTTGAAGTTATTTAGCTTAATACCGGAAATGACGTCTAAATGACCTTTGACCAAAAAATAAAAAAATACCGTGCATACATCGGATAATACTAATGCATATATGAAGTTTATATCACTCTGGTCTGGTTCCGTTTTAAGATATAAAAAAATGAACATATTTGATGATTTTTGGTTTTTGACCGGAAGCGACCTCTTAATGACCTTTGACACCAAAACTGTAGACACCCCAAAGACCCTGGTTGGTAACAATGCATGTGTGCTGATGACAACACTCTGCTATGTAATTTGTAAAAACAGTGATTTTTTGAATATTTTTAGCTTTCAGACCGGAAATGACCCCCTTAATGACCTTTGACCCAAAATCGGAGAATAACTTTTGTGTACCTGTAATAGCCGATGCATATGTGTAAGTGACATCATCGTACTATGTAATTTGTGGCAGAAGAAGCATTTTGAAGATATTTGCTTTTATACCGGAAATGACCCCTTAATGACCTTTGACCCCAAATTTGTGAATATCTTATAGACACTGGATATAGCCGGTGCATATGTGCAAGTGACGTCATTGTAGGATGTAACTTGTAGGAGAAGAAGCATTTTGAAATTTGTTGCCAGAAGAAAGAAGACGAAGAAAGATCCGATAGCATCACAAGACCTAGCCGGTGTCCCGGCTAGGTAAGAAAGATCCGATAGCATCACAAGACCTAGCCGGTGTCCCGGCTAGGTAAGAACTAGATCTGGTTACAGATCTGGACCTAGCCGGAGCCGGAAATGCCTGTCTTAAAGTTTATGGACGTCTCACACCATTAATGGTGCATCACTGTAGCATGTAGGGCTTTATCCGTCTTCCATAGGCTGAGATACAGCTACTTTTCCGTAATTTTAAACATTTTTTGCAAATTTGACGTTTTGACCTCTTTAATGACCTTTGACCCCAATATAAAAAAAACCTCATGTACACCACGAAAATGCATTGTTACAGTTTAAATAAAAAAAATCTACTATGCTTAGTTATAGAGATAAAATTCTTGAAGTTATTTAGCTTAAAACCGGAAATGACGTCTAAATGACCTTTGACCAAAAAAAAAAAATACCGTGCATGCATCGGGTAACACTAATGCATATATGAAGTTTATGTCACTCTGGTCTGGTTACGTTTTGAGATTTAAAAAATGAACATATTTTATGATTTTTGGTTTTTGACCGGAAGCGACCCTTAATGACCTTTGACCCCGAAACTGTAGACACCCCAAAGACCTTTATTAGTAGCAATGCATGTGTGCTAATGACAATACTCTGCTATGTAATTTGTAAAAACAGTGATTTTTGAATATTTTTAGCATTCTGACCAGAAATAACCCCCTTAATGACCTTTGACCCCTATCTGTGAACACCCTATAGACACCGACCAAAGTCAAGTCACATGACCTAAGCATGTCACCATCACATGTAATTTGTGGAAGAAGAAGCATTTTGAAGATATTTGGTATTATACCGGAAATGACCCTAAATGACCTTTTGACCCCAAATCTGTGAACACCCTATAGACACTGGATATAGACAATGCATATGTGCAAGTGATGTCATTGTAGCATGTAACATGTAAGAGAAGAAGCATTTTGAAATTTGTTGCCAGAAGAAAGAAAGATCCGGTAGCATTTCAAGACCTAGCCGGTGTCCCGGCTAGGTAAAGATCCGATAGCATCACAAGACCTAGCCGGTGTCCCGGCTAGGTAACTAGAGTCAATAGATTCCGAGTACAAGCCGCCGGCAGTAAATATAACGTTAATGGGTCAATTGTGACCAATTTCAAAATTTGACCTTTGACCCCTAAACTTTGACCGTCACCATTGACTTTTTGTTTTGTTTCACTAAGGTCTATCATATGCAGCACTCAGATTTGTCATACCTCGCAGTTTGAAATTTTACACATTTTGACCCCAGGTACAAAGAGGTCACCGTTGACTTTTTGTTTTGTCTCACTAAGGTCTATCATATGCAGCACTCAGATTTGCCATACCTGGTTGTTTCAAATTTTACACATTTTGACCTTTTGACCCCAAAGTAAGCATTGTACAAAGAGGTCACCATTGACTTTTTGTTTTGTCTCACTAAGGTCTATCATATGCAGCACTCAGATTTGCCATACCTCGTTGTTTCAAATTATACACATTTTGACCTTTTGACCCCAAAGTAAACACTGTACAAAGATGTCACCATTGACTTTTTGTTTTGTCTCACTAAGGTCTATCATATACAGCACTCAGATTTGCCATACCTCGTTGTTTGAAATTTTACACATTTTGACCTTTTGACCCCAAAGTAAACAGTGTACAAAGAGGTCACCATTGACTTTTGTTTTGTCTTACTAAAGTCTATCATATGCAACACTAAGATTTGACATATCATGTTGTTCAAATTTAGTTTGTATTGCATACGGGGTCAAAGGTCAAGCAATGGTCAAGCTGTGAACACCCTGAATACCCATGCCACTAGTGACCAACATGTATTAATTAGAGCTTTGGCGCATCTTGTTTGTAGAAGAAGAGGCAGATTGCCAGAAAGAAAGAAAGAAAGAAAGAAAGAAAGAAAGAAAGAATTAGCGTAAGACAGAACAAGCCGACTTTGTCGTCGGCTTGTAAAGAAAGAACCAGTAAGAAACAGAACAAGACGGCAGGTCTGCCGTCTTGTAAGAATCGGAGAGCATTACAGTACCTAGCTGGGGGTGTAAACCCCCAGCTAGGTAAAGAAAGAAAGAAGAATCGGAGAGCATTACAGTACCTAGCTGGGGGGTGTAAACCCCCCAGCTAGGTAAGAATCGGATAGCAAAACAGTACCTAGCTCGGGGGTTGAAAACCCCCCAGCTAGGTAATATCAATGCAGCAATTAATTACCTATGGTTTTATTATATTGGATGCACTATAAGTTTATGCTGAATAATGACTTCGCAGAAGTGAATTCGTCAAGATAATCGCACTTGACCGTGGAGTTGTGGACTGATGTTTGTCCTGGGATATGGACTGGTGTTTGTCCTGGGATGTGTGTATGCCAACTTTACAGCATAAGGGATTAGATTTCTATCCTCCCATACACACACCCACCCCCACATCCCACCCCCACCCCGTCAACACCCCACACCGGCAACCGGGGCGCACCCCACATACGCGTTAGCACCATACAGCCTGGACACACACCACATTAGAGAAATTATCACATCTAGGCTACCCCCAGCATTATTGGTCGAATACGATAGGATTACAGTCATAATCACGTTAACACGTCCACCCAATAGGGCCAGTGTTAAAACTTGAATTCGGCAGGCGATCATGCAAGGAGCTTATAGACTTGAAACAGGCACTGTCATTGACTGGTTAGGGTTAGGATTATTGTTAGAATTAGGGTTAGGATTAGGGTTATGAATAGGCTTAGGGTTAAGTTGGACACCCCCCCCCCCCCCCCCCGAGTTACTTGTTGAATCAAAAGCTAGCTAGTGAGGGCCGCAAACACATTCAAAGCGCTATGAAAAAAGTTTCTAACTATTAATAACTGAAATCCTTTCGTGTTCGACCAGTAATGGGACCGACCTACCACGGACTGCCCATCAAAGCAATAAAAAAAATCTATTGTCATTATCTAAATCAATATATTATTGAAAACAACACTTTGATCATGATGTTTTGAAAAAGTTCATTCTACAAATCATATACTTTGAAAACTTGCTTGATTTATTATTGTAAAACCACAGGACCTACAAAAGTATATCTGTGATATTTGAATTCTTCTACACGTCCACTATGAAATGATCAGTGCAATTTTTGCCAAAGCTCACTACCATTCGCAAGATGTTGTGAACTACCACATCGCAACAGTTTAAAATACTTGCTAACCTTAACGTGCAACTGGAACGTTCTGGCAAGCGGAGACATCTTCCCGAAGTTCCTCTGTGTCTACATTTGAACTTGAAGGGTAGTTTCTCAAGCTTGTATCCCCGGTGTGGCTGTTATAAGTGCATCCCCCCGTGCATATTACCCACCGTGACACAACCCGACACACCAACATAGCACCAGGTCCATGTTCATAGTAAACTATGCAATCGGTGATTCTAATATTGTTACATACACAATTCATAATAATGAAGTGAAAACCTTAAAATCATGTTGTTATTTGTTACCTACCATGAGTAGAAAGTAAATAAAACAACGCTGTGAAAGCAGCCAACCAAAAACAGAGATGCATTTTGTTGACTATGTGCTTATATTAAACTGCATTAGGCACTTGTGTCGGCCAAAATTACATTTTGCTTTCCCTCGGAAATTCAACTTTCATAGAGGAAGTAAGCTTCCAATACTACTGATCAGAACAACACGTTTGTTATTTCCTGATAAAAATGTTTAGAATTAGTTGACCCAGTGTCATGCATGATTATACACCAAAAAATGCAACTTTAAAGAAATGGAACAATTAAGCAACGTCACATATCTACCGAAATATTTATTTATTTATTTATTTATTTATTTATTTATTTATTTATTTATTTATTTATTTATTTATTTATTTGTTTGTTTGTTTGTTTGTTTGTTTGTTTATTTATTTATTTATTTATTTATTTATTTTTGTTTATGCCTATAGGCCTACCTCTACACAAACAGTTCCCCTTTAAATCTATTTATTCAATTACCCTCCTAGGTTATTCTTTTATGGGATATTCTACCATTTATTTCATTTACTGTGCATCATAGGCCTTTACCAGGGATCTAACTATAATAATAATAGTAATAATAATAATAATAATAATAATAATAATAATAATAATAATAATAATAATAATAATAATAATAATAATAATAATTATAATAATAATAATAATAAACCGGTAAAAAAGCACGGGAAAACGCACGCCACAATCATTACATAAACAGTGTGAATATGATTCATTTGATTGAATTACTGCTTCCAAAATGTCACTCTTAAAACCATAGAACTACTGAGCCGTATTTTGTAACACGATCTACGAAGGGGGGAGGTGTTGTTGCAACCCACACACCCCACCATAATTTTCAATTATCGTCAGATATAACAATATATCATAGGCTATAGGCTAGCTATGGGTCTCCTCTATCAAGTGATACCAAAAGAAGTGCAAACATCCCCACATAAAGCCTCTATGCCCATGCAAATTCTGGCTTTGTACAAAAGTATAGGCAAAAAAATTTTCCGGCTAACTATTCTACAAAAACGCGATATCCAGAAATGGATTAATAAAGTTTAACTTGACTTAACTTGACTTGAATACAAAAGGAAATGACTATTTCAACCTAATTAACAAGTAAAAGGTTGGTAGCTCTTGGAATAATTTCACAAGAGGGTAATGAAAATCACTGATTTTACTGTAGAAACCAATAGTGGACCTCTACCCCACCCCCACCCCCTCTATTATATTCATGACGGCCGGTCGTACGGTCCTAGGGTAAAAATTTATTAAACTAAAATTAGCGCAAGTAGGCCCTATAACGAATGGATCTACGATTAGCTTAGGTCGTTTGGGCGTAAACGTGTGCGTTTCTTTGAGGCCCCATGTCACAGGGGAAGTTGCTCAACTTCGTCCAAAATTGTCAAAAATGACCAAAGTTGCACAAAGTTGCCTTAAGTTGCCTAAATATTTTGCAAAGTTGCGCAAAGTCGCTTTAAGTTGCTTAAATATTTTGCAAAGTTGCATTAAGTTGCCTAAATATTTTGCAAAGTTGCGCAAAGTTGCTTTAAGTTGCCTAAATATTTTGCAAAGTTGTCCAAAATTGCATTATGTTGCCTAAACATTTTGCAAAGTTGCGCAAAGTTGCATTAAGTTGCCGAAACATTTTATAAAGTTGCGGAAAGTTGCATTAAGTTTCCTAAACATTTTGTAAAGTTGCGCAAAGCTGCCCATATTTATGCAAAGTTGCCCAAAGTTGTGTAAACTTCTCATACAATTACGTCAAGTTGCTGCTGGTTTTGCTGACTCACCCCAGAAGATTTTAAACCCCTAAAACCAACCCAAAAAACACCCCCCCCCGTACCTGCCTACATAGGCTATGCAATATAAATATGTCAAATGGCGTCCTCGAAATGTATAAATGGCCCCCTGACTTGCATCACTGTTATTGGAGACTCAACTCTCATGTCAATTGGGATATTCCAGATAATAAAAGACCCCCCCCCCCTTATAGAGGGCAAATGTTTTTTTTTTTTTTAAATCTGGGATTCCAAATTTGTTTTGCAAAAAATATCTGGAATTCCAGACCAAATCTCCACAAAAAGTATGGAATTCCCGGCACCTTCCACCAAAACCCTATAGAGGGCAAACTATTTTTTTGAAAAAAAGTCTGGAATTCCAAATTCATTTTGGAAAAAATATCTGGAATTTCAGACCCAATCTCCGCAAAAAGTATGGAATTCCGGGCATATTCCACCAGAACCCCTATTGAGGGCAAACTTATTTTGGGGGGAAAAGTCTGGAATTCCAAATTCATTTTTAAAGTAATTTATTTTAATTTTAATTTTAATATGTTTATTGCCCGGGTTTATTGCACAAGAAACAAATAAACAAACATCGACAAGATGTGTTGTGCAAAAAAGGCATATAAGGCCCACGGTTGGACCTTTTAATACACATCAGGGAAGTATACTAGTATTATAGGCCTACAATTGCGAGACAAACACATTTGCAAATAAGAAATAGGTTATGTTCAAATTGACAAATTTCGTAAACCAGAAATTTAGGCTATTCGTACATCAAACATACTATTTGAAATTGTGTCCTATCAACTTTTATAAAACGAGCAGGATTTTTCACTGTTTTATGGAAAATTGTATACGCATTGTATAAGCTATATACACCTAGTATTATAAATATTGAATAATATATTAACAATATAAAACTAAAAGATGATGAACACAACCTTTTTAAACATGTTTAAACAGATCTTATGGCTGATTTTTTGGTACTAGTAACTTATGAATGATTGATTTGGCCACTTGTTGCATTTATTTTAATATAGGTTTTCCTGGCCAATTTCGCAACTTGTGCGTTCGATTTAATAAAAGTGTCATTCGTTTTCGCGCAAGATTGAATGATCGCAACGAATCCCGATTTCTTTTTCGCATTATGAGCAATCGATTTCATTTTAGTTCAATCAAATTAATGTATGATCAGAACAATTCATTATTGTGAATTCAATTTCGTTCTCGAATGTTTCAATTTCACCATTAGACGTCTAATTTAAAGAAATAGGCAATCAATTTCGCCAAAGATGCACGGGGGACTGCGAAACGTTGTTAATCCTATTTTCAATTTCATGCATTGACAATCTAATTAGCGTAAAGGAATTCAATTTGAAATTATGCGCATTTTCAAGTATACTGACATAGGCCTATAGGCCCTACGTCTACGTTGCAGCAGAAAAAAATGAGTAGGCCTAGACCTATGTAACACAGAATAAACACACAAATGTTTTAATGGGTAATGCTTGTAATGAGAAGTATACTTTAGGTACAGTGTTCATTTACAAACACATTAATGATTGCAAATTCGAATACGAATGTAACATGATAATATTGTTTTAAACACATGAACGTATAAAATATGTTTAAAACGTCGCTTAACACGTTCCGGTGTTAGCAATATTAACACTTGAATAACATGTCAGTTAATCCAGTGGCGTAGCGTCATAGGGGCACGATCTGAATTTTTTTTTAAATCCCACAGGAAAATGGCCGAAAAACGGCTTGTACCCCCCAATAAGACCCGGTGTCTCCCCTTCATGGTCGGTACCCCCCCCCCCCCCGAATATAAATTAATAAAATATTATACAATAGGCCTATAGTTCAGATTTTCACACAATGAAATGGACACGAAATGGGTCTAATTAAACAGGTTGTGATGTGAAGGATATGTTTATAAGTCGACTGCAAAACATGCTTAGCTATTTATTTCTGGATGTTGTTTTGACTGTGTTCATTCAGGTTTTATTCTTATACGATACATATTATACAATTAAAAATACGAAGATTTAAAAAAAGACCTATCATAAGAAGAAGTAGCATTAACTTATAGGAAGAGTTTCATTATATTTTTATAATTTATATGATTAACTAGACTGAGCTTGATTGAACTTTGGGACATACATCACTTTATGGTTTCTGAACTAAACCGGGGAAAATGCTTTTAAATATATTATAATTAGTTATATATCATTTTCTTTTTTACTAGGCCTATGCATACGGCAATTTTAAACATTGCTTAGAAATATGTTTTCCCTTCACATTTAATATAGCAACGTGCTTGTTTGAACAATGTTGACGATACATGTATCTAATGTTCAATATAAACACGATAAATAGCATTTTTATATTTGAACTATTGTAAAATATTTAAGAACTTCTGGATTTTGCGAATTCGATTGAACATTTTTCCATTTTGTTTCCACATATATGAATTTGAATTTCCAAATAGGCTATGAATTCAAGGCCACGTGAATTTGGCTGCACAATGTGCAAAATTGGGTGCACTATTTAGAATTTTAAATGCGTATTAAATGAAATAGATTGCACATTTGCTAAATTGAAATCGAGAATGTAAGCATTCATTCAATTTCGCGCGAAAAGGAATGACACTTATACTAAACTGAACGACCAAAGTTTGAAATTGGACGGGAAAACCTATATATAGTATTAAAGACTACTCTAGTATTTTAATCATGTAAATAATTCAAATACATTGTACATACAGAAGGCCTATGTTTAAGACTCATATTTATTCACTGCTATTATCTTATCAAAAACACTATAAGAATGTGTTTAATATACTCCAACCAGGCCAGTGAGCCTTTAATCATGTTAATCACAGTACAAGAATGCTCCAAATGCCATAAAGCATGTTACCTCTTGCCCCTAGCTCGCCCTATTTGACCTTTATAATTATAGTGGTAGGTTTGAATTCACTGTGGTTTGAATTGGTAATAGCTTTACTTGCCATATTTGCTCTGGTATTTATACAGTATAACCAAAATACGTATTTACTGAATGGAATATTTTAAATAAACTTAAACATGAATAAAAGTGTCATAACAATTAATACTCATATTTTATAAATGAAATAATTAGGCCTTATTTGATAAGTATAAAAGTAATATACAAATCTACAAAGAACCTAGTGATATAATACTAATTAATATATGGTACACTCAGTGAATTAGAAATACATGCATGTACTTCTAAAATATTAGAACTAAGCCTAAGACAGTAGTTACGTACATCATTATAATAAAATATTTGTGTACATTATATTACACTTTTCAAACACTTTAGCAAATTAGCACATGAAAGTATGAGTAATGAGTTGCTTTTTAATGAGAAAATTATTAATGTTAAGGGAACTGGAATGAGCGTTTTGAGCGTTTCGACAGCATTTTTTGTGGGACATGAGAGCACATCAGACCTATCGAATTGCATTCGGAATACGAAGAATGTCTTTCTGATATCAAATAATTTTCAGTTTATGAAATTCACGATATAATACTAATTTTATGACAAATTATTAAAATTTGATATTTTTCACATTTGGAGATATAACAGTCCTCGAAGTAAATTTTATAAATTTAATGATATAGTCTTAAAGTGTATGTAGCTGGGAGGAAAGGCCGACGATCAATTGAAAATTTTGACCTTTCATATTGAAGATATGGATTTTTTTCAAATTTTCAATTGATCGTCGGCTTTTCATCCCACCTGCATACACTTTAGGTAGAAATCATCAGATTTATAAAGTTTACTTCGAGTACTGTTAAATATCAAAAATATCAATTTTAATGATTTGCCATAAAATGTGTATTACATTGCGAATTTCAAAAATCAAAATTATTTGATATCAGAAGGCCATTCTTCGTATTCGGAATGCAATTCGATATGTTTGATGTGCTCTAATGTCCCACAATAAATACTGTCCAAACGTTCATACCCTTCCCTTAATTTTAATACTTTAGTGTTGTTGTTGTGTTGTGACTGACTTCCTGCAAAGTGCCATTTGCTGTTTAGTTTTCGTTGTTTTTGGTATTAATCTTGGTAGGCCTATTATGAGTGTAGGCTATATTGGTGGCCTATAAACTTTTCTTATTTGCAGACATATTCAAATTAGGATATAAATGCATTTCAGACTAAAATTTTACGGCGACAATTTAGGCCTACATGTTTAATATTTATCTCAATAGAATTTTTTAGTATTTAACAGAATGCAGGAAGAATCACTTTATTTGGGCAGTTTTTGAATTAATATTAATCACCATCTCTTCAAAAGTAACAAGGTTAACATACCGGCATGAGCTGTCATGATAGTATTAAAAAGACAAAGATAAATGCAATCAGATTTTGGAAAAATCATGTGCCTAGTTTTTGTTTGAAAAATAATTTTCAGCGCTTTTAGACCTTCTTAGCGGGCCTGAATAGCCCCTGAAAATGTGGTTCATTTTCCAACAAACAAACAAAATTACCATAATATTGTGTAATTGAACTGAAGTTGAGCTTGAGCCTGTAAAAGTTAATGAAGGCCAGGGCCATTATACATACACAGATTTTTTTGGGAGGGTGCAGGAATTCCAAAACCGGACTTTCAAATGATAGGCCTAACTGTACTTGGGCAGATTTGTGTACCCAAATCCCTCTACAAATTGCCCTTGTCTGTGTAAATGCCTTATCCCCTTTTTTTTCACGGCAGTGAAATGATGCCACTTTCCCCACATCTCATATGCACAGTTTATCCCTTACATATCCTGTGTCATGAATAGGTATTGTAGCCCACCAGCCCTGTGGTTATTAGTCTAGGAAATAATTCCTAATATCTCATACCCTTGTTTGTATGCCTTTATCTAATCTTGCCACACATGACAACTTACTAATTAGCCCTAACCCGGAAAAGAGTCTGTCCAGGAGTAGGAATTTTTAGCCTTTTTTAGAAACATGTTTGTAATTGGCTTATAGCCATCACATGCTGACAATACACATAACTGATCGATTAATCAAAACTAGCAGGTTCATGGCCAGGCCTGATTACAAAGTAAACATCATTCTGTATAGAAAACTGTGCAGCAAGCGATTTACTTCAGAATTTTACTATATTGCACAAAACTAAGTCTATATCTATACTCTATAGTTAATTGAATGTTAGCTAATGTTTATTGACTCTTGTAATAACTCCATGTGTAGGCCTATAGGCCTAAACCTGTATAATATTGGTGTTCATACATATCCCTGACCCTGACAAAAGCTAACAAGAGCAAGCTGTGTAATTATTTTGTTTACTTGTGATAAGATACAATTTTCTTCGTAGTAATATAGCCAAATTTGTTTCCTAGTAGGTGACTTAATAAAATTCCTTTAAAAGGAATGGGCGCCCAATGTGAGCTTGGTCGTGATGTGGTAAATTTCATGGTGTTTAGATTTGGTATTATTATCTCTGGCAAACCGGTGACACCTCAATATAGAAATCAGACCTGACAATAGGTTGTAAGAGGGATAGCCTTTTCCAGGCACGAATTGGGTCATATATAAAGAAAGTTTTGCTACTTTGCAACACAATAAAACCTAAATGCAAAACGAGATCCTGTAGGTGGCTCCTGAGGTGGCTTAAAAACTAAATGCAAAATGAGGTTTTTAAAAATATTGTTTTCAGAGTCAAGACGCATGTATCATTATTAAGCATCATATCACTTATTTATTGTCGAATAAGTGCAGAGCTAGAGTAGGTTAGATATGAATATTGAATGTTAGACCAAAGTAGCTCAAAGTACATGTGCTATACACCTGATCCGTGAACTTGTCTTTTTTAAGACAAATTCTTGTTAAAATTTGTTCTCCCACATTTGGACCTTTTTATTGGAAAAATAGCAAAACCGGACCCTTTTGGGCAGGCGGCGGATGACATGATCGAGCCGGCAACTTGTGAAACCGCCCGGCCGTATGGCATTTTCCAATATACTCGGTTAGTTTTGTGGGGTTCATTATCGAACCCCAACGGTTTTAGCTTGTATTTATATTATTTATCAACATAGGCCTATTTGTTTGTGATATTTCAAGCGTTTTAAAATTTCAAAATAATCCCATTCAATTACACGGTTGACGATGGAAATTTACTGAATTTAGAGAATGCACGTCGTGCTTTTGGGGTGGTGCTGCCGCTCCCTGTACGGACTTGACGAAGGCCAAAGATACTAATTTAAAACTTAATGTGTTATTTGCACCACAGCGACGCCTTCAATCAGGGGCGCAGCCTTTTACTGTGGAGGAGCAAAGCCAAATTTTTGTCCCCGTTTGTCCATTTTTGTCCCATTTTTAGTCATTTTAATGACACATTACTCTTTGCCGTCCCCATTTTTTCTGTTGCCACCATACCCCCAGCTCTATTTGCGATAATTGTAAGCGCTGGAATGAAATAGCAATTTTCTCTGTAAAAAGTGCTTTACCTCATTTGTTAATTTTTGTTAATTAAATGGGGACATAATGTGATCAATGAAAACTAACATTTTGTGGAAAACAAATATTAAGAATCTACTCTTTGTTGAAATCGCACATTATTGCTTTAAAAATGTAGTTTATTTTTAGCACTGTATTTATCCCAGAAAGTGAAAATATGACCATAACTTTTGAATACATTATCCTGTTTTGCCAAATAAATCATAGCCAAATCACCTACCAATTCTAAGAATTGCATTTATTTTGTATAAAAATTCCGTATATGGGGTTCCTTACTAGTTCCATTTTTTTCATTGATAATATCACCATTCTTTTCCAAAGTGATTCCAGATACATGGTGTAACAAAAATTGTTTTCTGTAACCCATTCATTCATAACCTGTTCTTTTTGTTTATATATAAATTTTGATATAGCTTGTTTGCAACAAGCAAAATGAAATTAATAACAATTAATGAGTAATGTGTAGGCCTAAATTTATAATATACATATACATACATACATACATACATACATTAAATTCTTATAAGGCGCAATATCCATTATGATCAAGGCGCCATACAAAATACAACAAATAATACCACATGAAATATAATACAAAGCAAAAATACAAATTCAGATTAAAACAAATGAGTTTTCAAGAGTTTTTTGAAAACTGCAATTGAGCCGGCATTTCTTACATGCTGCGGAAGTGAGTTCCAAAGTGATGGGCCTGCAACAGAGAAGGCTTGTTCACCTATACATTTCTTACTAAATGGTATTGCATTAGCCATTTTCCCCAAAAAATTACAATATCAATCAAAATTAACCAGGCCTCAGTGCTGTATAAACTTAATTGTTTGCATTTTTAAACACTACCTATTTTATAAACACCAGTTTTATTTTTTTAATAAATATTAAAGATAAATAAATAAATAAATAAATAAATAAATAAATAAATAAATGAATGAATGAATGAATGAATGAATGAATGAATGAATGAATGAATAAATAAATAAATAAATAAATAAATAAATAAATAAATAAATAGATAAACTATATACTAAATAGGGCCTAAATGTTAAGAATAATAGATCAAGAATAAAAAGCAAATAAAATCAATTAAAAAATAAGCAAGAATGTATGTATGTATTTCTAAACTAGGCCTAGTATATTTTTCTGAAATCCTTAGTTCATCCTGGCATTACAATATTAAATTAATGCTTCAATACAAATTCCTTGCAATTATTGCTATTTTGCAGGGCAACACTTGCAAGCAAATCGTGCCCATTGTACTAAATAAAATGGATGCATGGGACAATCTAAAATTCAACAAAAAAATGGTACCCGACAATCTACAGCTTTTTCGAAAATATAGCGGTATTAAGGGATGGGGTATGAACGTTTGGACAGTATTTATTGTGGGACATTAGAGCACATCAGACATATCGAATTGCATTCTGAATACGAAGAATGTTCTTCTGATATCAAAAATTTCTGATTTTTTGAAATTCCCAATGTAATACACATTTTATGGCAAATGATTAAAATTTATATTTTGATATTTAACAGTACTCGGAGTAAACTTGATGATTTATACTTAAAGTGTATGTATGTGGGATGAAAAGCCGACGATCAATTTAAAATTTTGACCTTTCGTATTGAAGATATGGATTTTTTTCAAAAAACAAAAAAAAAAAAAATAGGTCTTTTGGGGAAAAAAATCCATATCTTCAATATGAAAGGTCAAAATTTTCAATTGATCGTCGGCTTTTCCTCCCAGCTACATACACTTTAAGAATAATATATCATTAGATTTATCAAATTTACTTCGAGGACTGTTATAAATCAAAAATGTGAAAAATATCAAATTTTAATAGTTTATCATAAAATTTGTATTATATCGTGAATTTAAAAAAATGAAAATTATTTGATATCAGAAAGGCATTCTTCGTATTCAGTTTCAGATTCGATATGTCTGATGTGCTCCCATATCCCACAAAAAATACTGTCGAAACGCTCAAACCAGATCCCTTAAAATTTAATATGAAAATTGAGGAAAAAAATATGGACTGATCCCAGAAATTGAGGAGTGGACGCGAAATGAATTGATTGAAGGGATCATTTGATGAGAGTCAGTTAATAAAATGGGGGTCAACAAGTTGAAAACTTGGCCCAGAAGAGCAAGTGAGATATTTTGTTTTCAAAAGTTATTTCGTTCATCACACAAAAAGGAAATTTACATTTCATTTATAGTATTTACACATGTTACGGTTATGGTTACCCTAGCTCTGAAAATGCTATTAGCCTTTGACCCCTAGCCAGGTTCAGCACAGGGCCGGGTAATTCAAAACCGTCTATACATCTATGTAAGCTTCTGTAGATCAAGATGAATCAAGTTATGACATTGGTTCTTACTTTATGCAGACTGGCAGACTCAAAATGATGGGAAGGGTAATGTTTTTATTTGGTATTGCAGCTCCAAAAGACCCCATTTTACTTGTTCACAGCCCGGTTCGCAGCTCCGAAAGACCCCCTTTTACCGGTACGCCGTCAGCTCCCAAAGACCCACCACCTCAAAATTCCGGGGAGCATACCCACCAAAATGTTTGATGTGCCCCCCCGGGGTTTTTATATGCTTGAATCTGTAATTTATTTGTTCAAACTCCATAATGGCGCCTGGAATAAATTAGCTTTCATCAGAAGCACTCTATATGCTTGTAGACGGGGTTTTACGGTATGTCGGTCAGCAGACAAGAAATATTATTGCCCAATACACATTGATAGGCCTATATATAGCATGTCCAAAACATATTTTCGCGTGCCAAACAGTATACTGCACTTGTTGTTTGGGCTCTAATATATATTTTAAGCTATTTTAGGAGAAGCAGGGTATGATTTCAAAGTCAAATAATTATAACCACCATACTATGTTCTTTATATAGATTTTGTACCCGGATTTTGTATTTACATCATCAGAAAATTTATTATAAATTTATTATTTACAGTGTATGTGTAAATGTGTAGGCTATACTCACTATACTGTAGGTCCTATAGTATGGCTAACATGCTAATACTAGTAGCAAGTACACAGCCAGTTTGAATTTCCCACTTTTTACTACAAAAGATCAATTAGGGGGTAACATGATAATGGAATGTGTGTGCACACTGTCATTAAAGGTTGGGGTTAATTTTGGTCAGAAACCCATATACAGGCGTCACCATCCCCCTATGATAATATTCCGGGGGGTTATCCCCATCCCCGGGATCTACGCCTATAACTCATTTAGCTAAAAATTACCATTTGGAGTTATTACGCATTGGAGTCATAGTGTAACACCCAAATTGTAAAGTGCACACATTTTGTTGATTTGAAGCTTGAGAGTACACAATTGAATACTTAAAAGTTAGGAATGTACATGCCTTCTCGAACATTTTACCCCTGACTTTTACCCTTAAATTCTTTTGATACCCCCGTACCATATTATTTTCCAATCCCCCCACCGAAGTATTTATGAACACTCCCTAAAGGGGAAAGAAGAAGAATTTTAAATGGATACTGGGGTTAAACAGTAAGCATATAGCTGCATGGTAAGAAGCTGTAACACTGAGAGTTTGTGATACAGTTATACAGCCAGTTGCCAGTGGCGGCGCCATTAATTTTGTCGGGGGGGCATTGAGGGGGCAAAGTGAATTTCAGGGTGGGGGGCAAAATCAACAAATTTTGTGCAAAATTACGGCAAAAAGTGAAAATTTTGGGGTTTTATTGGGGGCACCAGGGGGGGCAAGAGTTCTGACTGGATGGGGGCATTTTCCCCCATCCCCCCCGTGGGGCCGCCACTGCCAGTTGCAAATCTGAGTATATGAGACCACATTTATGCCATTATTATTTGAGGCCTAGCTACACTGAAGTCTGAATTGAATCCTGTAATATTTATGCCAAACCTTAGCCTCACCCAGCACACGCTGAACCCCAAATGATTCTCTCAGAACTCAGCATTTGAGGAGCAGTAGAGCTGGGGTATGCTCCGGGAGGGGCTTCAATATGAAATGGATATAGGTGTAGGGCTGGCACTCACACAGTAAGGGGCATTCAGTGAGAGCAAAATATAAAACAATATGGGGTCATTGGGTGAGAGCAAAATGTATGAAATATATCATCTGTCACCATTGGGTGAGAGATGAACCGTTTGGATCTAAATTAGGGGGCAGTGGCTGGCTGAGAATATGACCTCTTTTAAAATAGGGTCTTTGGGTGAGAGCCAGAAAAAGCCTAAAGTAATAATGTAGATATCGTCAGCCTGCTACGCTATTGCCTAAAGTCATTTTTTGTAATTTTAAGAACAAAGAACAAAATGTGGTTCAAGCATACATCAGTTATCTAATATTCCTAATTATTTGGGATTATTCCCTTTCATTTCATTATCATTTGTAGGCCCTACTTGTACAAATATTGGTGAATAAATATGTTTAAATGCATGCTTGAACCATTAGTATTTTGTACTTTGTTCTCAAAATTACAAAAAATGACTTGGGTAATTAGCGTAGCAGGCTGACAATATGCTCTAGCAAAGATCAGTAATAGAAGGGTCAGTGCTTTGTGTGGGTAGACCCTATCACAGATCATGAAGCTGAAGTCGGTCTACTGTTCTGTGAGAGGCACGCGCCTACCCCCATTGGGAGTTTCATCATTAGGTCAGCCATAGCACAGATCCTGGAATCCTGGCCACTACATGTAGCAACTAGCTTCAGCTGTAGCTTGTAATAGGCCTATACCACAGGCCCATACGCAGGATTTTTTTTTGGGGGGGGGGGCGATTTGTGAAAAGTGGACTTTCTTTCAAAAATTTGGACCTTTTTGACGAAAAACATGATTTTTTTTTTCGCTACGCTCGCAAATTCTGAAATTTTGGGACTTTCTGTACACTTTGGCAAATTTTGGTGTGGGTGAGCCTCTTCAAAACCCAAAAGTTTTGCGCGCTTGGGTTGGTCTAAGAAATACTGGCATTTTTTATCATAGAATTTTAGATCTCTTCAAAGTAGGCTACAAATATGATTATGTACCAATCTGATCAAAATACAACTAAATCAAGAAAATATTGAAAATTGGATTTCTTTGCACGTAAACTGCACACTTCAGTTTACTATTTCTCATTGCAAAATTATTTTGTACACATATAAGGCCCATGGGTAGATTTACCATAGGGCAGAGTGGGCACGGGCCCAGGTAATGGGGGCCAAAACTGATCACATTGTACCTGTGTACATTTGCGTGACCAAATTAATCTCATATTTGACCATTTTAGCTTTTTGCATTAATTAGTTCAAATTTTAACAATATTTGGCCAAATTTTTTGCGCGGTTCGCGCGCATTTGTACTATCATAGCCACGGATCCAAATTATCTATTTCATTTATCCCTGTAAAATCAGATAAACACCCTGATTTGGGACAAATCTAAATTAAGTATAAAATGAAAATTTCCTTGTGCTTGTATTTCATGCGCAATTGTCCCACCGGGAATGTTTCAAACATTTGCCTCCCAGATACCACACCACTGGAAACAACACTATTAAGTATGTTTGTTATTCTATTTTAAGTGCGTATGTTCTGTACCTTGTATTAGTAAGGTTTTGAACATTAAGAATCTTGAATCTTGATAAAGGGGTCAAAAAGTTTTGTCTGTCAAAAGAGGGGTCAAAAAAGTTTAGCGGTCTATGGGGGGGTCAAAAGTTTAAGGAAAAATTTAAGGAAGACCAGCCCCCTACCAAAGTATTAATGAACACTCCCTATCTCCGGATTGTTCCGATTAATTTTGATAACTCCAAATTGTTCTGACTAATTTCAACTAACTGCGGATTGTTCCAAATAATATCGATAACTCGGAATAACTACAAATAAATATTGCAATTCCGATAACTCCAATATCGGACCCTGAAATCGGAATTAATACCCTGTCGTGGGGCCTAATATTGGATCCAAAACATAATAATGATAAAATTGGATACTTTATGCCCAATATTTATTGGTCGAGCTATGAGTTTTAACTCGAGTACGCCTCGTCCAATAATAAAACTCATAGCTTGACCAATAAATGTGGGCTCAATCGATCTAATTTTATATCAAAGTTGCACAAAGTTCTGCAAAGTCACGTAAAATTTTGCAAAGTTGCACACAGTTCCTCAAAGATGCCTAAACATTTTGCAAAGTTGCACAAAGTTCCGCAAAGTTGCATACAATTTTGCAAAGTTGCTCAAAGTTTTGCAAAGTTACATAACATTTTGCAAAGATGCTCAAAGTTGCGTAAAATTTTGCAAAGTTGCTCAAAGTTACGTAAAATTTTGCAAAAGCTACACAAAATTGTACAAAGTTGCGCAAAGTTCCTCAATGTTAATGTAAAGTTGCATGAAGTTGCACAAAGTTACTCAATGTTAATGCAAAGTTGCACAAAATTGTCAAAAATTTTGCAAAGTCAAATGACAACTTTGAGCAGTTTTACACAATTTTGCGCAACTTTGGTCATTTTTGACAATTTTGGACGAATTTGGGCAACTTCCCCTGTGACATGGGGCCTTCTTTGTGACGATAAAAAATATTATTGGTACCCGGGTATTGGTACACCCCCCCCCCCTTCCCCTCGTAGTTCTAGGGGCATTTTGGCGCCCGCATCAGAAGCAAACGACATCAAATGAGAGCTCAGCTGGTGGTGGCGCGCTGTGAACATGGCCTTGAACTCAGGCTTGCTTGAACTTTGACCACACCGCATAAACAAAATCGTTGCACACGATTGCGTGACAAAATATCAATGTACAGGCTCAGCTCAGGATGCGGCAGCATGAATCATTCTCATAGTTATTTTCGTGACATGAATGTTTGACAATGTTTTTTTATTATTTAATATGAAGTAGTGTGCTGTGCCCGGGTGTTGTGCCGGTGACGTGTTAAAATAATATGAGGTAACTATATATAAAACTGTAAAGCACTAGGTACAATCATTATCATGGCAATAACATGCAAGTTGGTGTGATCGTGCTTTGTTTCGTATAACGTACACGGTAAAATGGTATCAATGCAAATCAAGATAACGCCGTAAAGGTAAACTAAAGTATCGAAACTATAAGCTTTTAAAATGAACTTCCTTTTAAAGGTAGGTCTTTGCCCTGCTTCGTGTATTATGCAGCTTTTTATATACGTTGTGTGTTTTAATACATTAAACCATTACAACAAACTGGTACTGTTTTTACTTATTTATCTACGACTATATAGGCCTACTGTACTTGCCCGGGGGGGGCACTTGTATTTCAAGGTGGACACCATGCTCGTGTAAAAAAACAAGTAAAAAGGGTTGTTTTTCAGCATTGGGCAAGTACAGCGCTGTACCTGTTTAGGGTGTCAAAAATCAGGAAAAAGGGTATACTATTCCAAGCAAAATACTTGCTTAGGCCTTTTTAGGGTACCAAAGCTTAATGGCAAAATAAAAAAGGGTGAAATAGGCTATGTTTGGCTTCTATCAGAACAAATCGTAGGGTAAAACATTAAGAAACATCAAACTACTTATATTAAACAAGAGCCTGAACATGAATTTTTACTTTCTTAGTGTTAAAAAAATGGCAAAATACTTGTTTAGGGTACCGTAAAATGGGGTAACTTCGGTCAGCGGGGTAACTTTGGTCGGTCAAATATATTTTTTTAAATGGTCATATTTTCGTACAGCAATATTGTTTTTAGTCATATTTGGTGTCAATTTGTTAAGAAATATGTTTGGAAGAAATAATAGTAGTCGCTCATGTGTAATTTCCTTGAAATTTACGAAAAAGCGGGATTTTTGACCAAAATCAGCATTTTTTACATTTTTTCAGAAAAAATAAAATCGATATTTGTGAGCAAGGATGTGTGTTTGATTAATTTTGCAAGGTGTCAAATGTCACAAAAAACAACAACTTGCCCATATTCAGCGATATCAATTTTTTTTAATTTTTTTTCCTTCATGGAATGTAATACTGTGACCAAAGTTGCCCCAAAGGCGGGGTAACTTTGGTCAGGTCATTTTGAACCCCTAGGGCACCCTTACAAAATTATTAAAAAATCTTTTTCAACTTCAAAGTGTAGAAGGGAACCCTAATGTCACAAAAAAAAGTTAATTAGAAATATAATTGGTTTTGTTTGGAAGCAGTGGTTTAAAAACTCTGAAAAGTGCCCAAAGTTACCCCATTTTACGGTATGTTTTGCATGCGCTGGGTAATACTCGTTTAGGGTGCGTTTCGAGAGTCCATACATGAGCATGGTGTCCATCACGTAATGTAAGTGCCCCCCGGGTGTACTTGTGAGAGATTTAACAGTGGCGTACCGTGGCCGCCCCTTCCCCGGGGGGCTGAAAAAAGCCAATTTTGCCGCCCCTTCCTCTACAGCCCGAAAAGGTTGCCCCAATTTTTTACGGTAGTTTGAAAAAGTGAAGAGCAAAAAAAAGAAAAGGATTTATAGGCGCTACCGCCCCAAAAGCAGCAACATTTTGATGTATAGTACAATTTTTTCACATTTTCCGCCCTTTTTTTTTTTTTTAATTCTTTTTGCCGCCCCTTCTTCTTCCGCCCCCTCTTTTTGCCGCCCTTCTTCTTCCCGCCGCCCCTTCGATTTTGCCGCCCCCTTATTTGACCCCAGGGGGCTGCCGCCCCCAAAGCCCCCCAAAAAAAAAAAAAATACACGCATGTTTAATGAGGGCGAAACGTAGCAGAAAAATCATACGAAGTTGATTAGCTTTCGAACCAGAGGATGATTTAAGGAAGCCCCATCATGCACTGTAAAAGTGTTATCACTAGAGTTTCAACTGCCACTTTACTTTTCAAATCCCATTGAACTCTGTGCAAAAGATGTTGTTTTAGAATTGCCCGTGTGTCATTATTACTTGGTCGATTTCAGATCTAAAGTGATGTATGCATGAAGGATAATTCACACCTTCTGTAGATAACATAAAATGTGAAATCGACCAACCTTTTGAAGGTGTTTTTATTGTAAATATATCTGTCCAAATTCAAATTTAACCATGCACGTGTGTATGCAGTGGGCGGGCAGTGGTGTCATGTTCACTCACACAGCTGTGCTAACCGCAAGACTTGCTGGGAAGTGCTTAAATCATCCTCTGCTTTCGAACATAATGTTCTTCTTCAGATCTAAGATATAAAGATACAAACAAATAAAGTGGTATAACTAAACATAATACTGCTAAAACTACTAAATTTACTACATTACAATTACAGACCTTAAAAGCACTCGACGATACCAACACATATCAAAAGATAGTGATGAAATTGAAAACAACGTGGTTGAACATTCTGCCAATTCAAATAATTATGAAATCAAAATCAAACAATTGAATATATGAATACAAAAGCCACCTAAGTCCATACTTTGGCCAAATTGAGTTAAGCATGGGAAATTGTTGCTATACATAGGCCTGTCATATGCATGAAAGAACAACTCAAATTCATCCTCTGTGTCTATTGGGCATGTGAAAAATAGCATGTATGAAAGAATTACCCAATTCCATGATTTGAGTCTTGTAACACATTGATTGAAATCCAGTATGTATAAAAGTCCACTTGTAACAGATTCATTGCTAGATAATGACTTTTGAACAAAAAATGGGTTTAATAAAGGAAAGTGTGTGGTTTATATTACATGGCAGAATGCTTATCCACATTATACATACCTGTGTGCTTTATTTTGTATTATCTTACTAGTGGTAATCTCATTCTAACATTGTTGTCTTTGTATATGATTCAAAAACCACCTAAGTCCAAAATTTAAAATGAACCCCACGAAGTCCCTGAAATGCTAATCGTCATACCTAATACAGGTTAATCCACTCATTGGCACTTAAAACTTACCATATTGACCAGGTAAATTTAACTGAAGGAATTAACATGATACACGGGTTTTTCTCTCAAAATAACTTCGCATGGACTTAGGTGGCTTTTGTATTCATGTATTCAATTATTTGTCACTCAAATGCTATTGTTGATGTAAAATCTTGAATAAAAGAGTAAAAGACCTGCATATGGTTCTTAAAGTTATTTAAAATCATAAAGAATTGATTGATGATTATTTTAGAACAGAAACGGTATAAAATTGTCCATAATCATTAAAATTCAAAAACATTCCTGATTTAAATTAGTTATTTAAAAAAAATAAAACAACCCTGATATCTGATGTTTTAAATATGTTTATTCATATAGGTTTCTGAAAAAAATATACTTTATAGGTATTTTCCCTATGCAGACATTTGATGAACATGAGACTTCTGACAATGATTGAATATTAATATATTTGCCCAAAACCAGAATTTAACTCACGATTGGCGGTTTCGTCTATCATGGTCGATAGGCATCTTCAGAATCATACGATGATGGTAGATCCTCTTCCGGTTTGCTGAATCCCGACTGTAGATGGTGTATCAGTCAGGAGAGGATCGTATACGTGACTTAAGTAGTGGGCTCCCTCGTCCCTATTCATGACGTTTGGTCCTCTTTTCCTGATCAAGATGAAGATAGATTCTTTGATGTGTTTAGACTTTGAAGCACACCCCTTAGGATTTTCGCATTGTCCCAGTTATAAATGACGTGATTTCAGCATGATCTGCTATGACCGATTTTGACTGTTCACTTGACGACTGTTGTAAGTTTGACGGGTGTAGTTTTGCTTAGTCTTAGACACCCTCGCTGGGTTTTTTTTTCTAGTGTTCATAAGACGAGTCTCGAATTTGCGACCATGGTTGCAGTTGATGCACGGAATTTCGTAGACGCAGACAGTCCATTGAGCGCCGCCCAAAGGTATGGGCATGCCTTGGGCATTGTATGGCAGCTGATATATTCTTACGACAGCGGAATAAATGTAAAGCGCTTTGATACATGTACATGCACTCATAGAAATTGTTCGTTGGCATTACTCAGTAAGTTGATGTAAGTCGTTGCGTCAACTTTCCGAGTAATGCCAACGCGTACAATTTTGAGTAACGCTGACTCGATATCATTATGTTGGTCGCACTCATTTGCACTTACTTTATTGAGTTGTTACAACTCAGAAAATGAAACTAGGTTAACATATTTTTCTAGAGGTGTACTATAGTATACAAAATTTTGCACTGATTACAAAAATAAATATTTGAATACTGCTAATTGTGCAGAAAATGATCCAATTACGTGAATTAAGTAACAAAGTACCAAATTGAAATAAAATATTTCACGTCTAAATTGGAATAATTTCACGTCTAAATTGGAATAAATAAAAAATAAATAAATGTAGACATTTAAATAACTCAAAACAATAAGTACCAGTAACTTAATATGAACGAGTTACATCAACTTACATCTTGAGTTACAATAACTCAACTAATTGGTTCTTTGAACCTTATTTATTTTTTCTAAGTTCCCTTAACTTGAATTCAGAAATTAGCATTACTTAAAAAGTTGACGCAACGACTTACATCAACTTTTTAAGTAATGCCAACAAAGTTGATTAGTTGACGGAACTTTTTGAGCTTTTTCAGCATTTTTTAAGTTCGGGTAACTAAGATGAATTTTGTTTTGGCAACTTTTACACTATTTTTGAGTTGTCCAAACTTACTCCTTATGAATTGCGCCAACAAGGCGAACAAGTCATTTCTATGAGTGTGTGAAAGGCGCTGTATAAATACCAACAGTTATTTACAGGGTTATTTATATCTAACGAAGAGTGATACACCATCTACAGTCGGGATCCGGCAAACCGGAAGTGGTGAAGATCTACCAAAGAAATTTTTTCAATCTGTTTATCTACAAACCTGGTGAATCTATTCAGTGATTCTGATAAATGTTATTTTTAGTCCTGCATGGGTAAATCTCTAAAAACGCCTGTGTCGACTTCGGCAACGATGACACCAAATGACTGCAGCGCTGATAATTTGAAGTTTAAGAACTTCCCACTTTCAGTACTTCCTGCAAACCAGGACTAGAAACAATCTTGTTAGATAAATGAAAAGTAAAAACATGAAATATATCCTTTGTTTATCCATTCCATATTATTCAATCATTCTTTATTAATCACATCATAAAAATACATCAAAATTAACAAAAGAATGTACGAACACCCCCAGGACACGCTACACAGTGTCGACACCCTAAATATTTTCCCCTGGAACTTAATACTCCGTTGGTGAGCGACGGGCGATTGGTATTTCACCGAACGCAAGAAAAGGAGTCCTATCTGATTGGCTAGGAACCGATCCCTAGATCGCTCAGTGATGAAGTATAAACTCAAAATGTAGAGATGTATTCGATTCTATTTAAATCAATATTCTATTATTGACGCAGATAAAGAAAGTTGCATAGTGTCTCGATATAGTGCATTGTATTAAAGACTTGTGATTTAATATTATATACAGCACGTGGATCTGAGCTTTATATGATTATAATTCTCAAACAGTTGAATATATCACATTTTGAATGTACGAAAAATCGTTATTATGGTGAAAATGCAGTAAAATATAATGCGTGTAAAAACAACAGTGTAGTGACTATTGAAACAAAACCTGGCAACAAATCGAATTTTCTTGTAATGGCAACATCATATATATGGTACTCAGCATGTGCAAATCGTAAAAACGTGTGGAATAGAAACTCTGTGGTATCTCATATCGTGTAAATGGTATGCTTAACCTGAGTCGCTCGGCCTATCTCGAACAAAATCGCCATGCGTAGCTTTTGAAAAACGTGAGGATTCACCGTACTATCGCGGCAATTTTAGACACGAATTTTTGACGCTGTGCGCTGAAAACCTGCGTTTGCAGGCCATCAAGCAGCCAGGAGGGCCTTAAAAAGGCAACACAAAACACAATATATAAAATACTACTACAATAAAATACATATGCCAACATGGCAAATGAGGACGTGGAGAGAAGCCTGGCAACAAGCAAGGGGAAGCTAGATTTTAAGGTAAGGAGCTGCGTCCCATCGGGGCTCATTACGAGCGCATAATCGCGTTATTAATTTCTGCTGAAATGATATTTTCTTTTCTCCATCCATTGTAGTGTAACAGTGGACTAATCATAACTCACCGTCATAATTCGTCATCACAATGACAGTTAACCTATCAGAAATCAGTCGATTTCGTTGGCTCATCGTGTGGCTAGCTGACAACTTCGTATCAGAAGATATCCAGAAAGCTCGCACACTTCTTAAAGACAAATTAGGACCCAGGCATGAAGAGATTGGTGATGATGCCCTTAAATTGTTTGATGCATTGGAAAAGGAGAATCTGATTCATGATGAGGATACCCAACTTTTACGGGTAAGAATCTCTGGGTTTCTCAACCCCTACCCCTCTCTAGCATCGCCCCTGTGCGTGGTGCGCGTTTTCTAACGTTTGCTCTGATTGATTCTCGTTATCTAATAGAGTGTATGGAAATTATTTAATAATGAAATACCAGAACTTGCACGTGCATGGTACGTATATTACACGTAACTAGTTTAAGAAAAACACTTACATTTTGAACCTCTCTTACAAGTTTGCAAGTTGCTAACATTCGTTTCTCCTGACATCCCTGAGGTTGATACACCAAAATAATATCAATGAACTCCATTAATAAAGTCAGTTGGTTTCATACACGTGACTGTTGATATCATTGCAGGTGCTTCTTGAAGGTTTGGAGAGGATGGATTTATTGGAGGATTTAGATGAGTATGAGAGGGCGAGAAAGGCTGTAATACGGAGACTCAACAAGAATGCTTCACTTCTAGAAGGTATGTGAGACATATTGACTGGGACGGAAGTATACAGACCTGTAAACGAATTAAGGTATCAGTTATTTCCCCTAAAACAAAGACAGATATATGTCATAATTAGAACCTGTAGTCAATAGCTGCATCTTTTAGGTTGGATTTAAGACCTCATTCGTGGAAATCGGTCGAGAAATAACGACACGGTGATCCAAAATTCAGAATTTGCAGAATGTGCCATTGAATGCCCTATAGATTTGTACACAAAGCGTTCTCGAACAAAAGAACCAGCCCCATGCTTTCCATTGATTAGAACATTAAAATACAACTTTTGATTTCGTTCCTTCTTTGAGTTTTCGATCACTGTTTCTTTAATTCTCAAACTACAGTAAGCCAAAGAAGGTACCAGTTGTGTTCGTGCCTATAATAAAGACAAATGTCAAAATTGAAACAAGCAGCCAATACCTGTATTCTTTAGCTCTGATTTGTTAAGACCTTATTTGTTGAAATTGATTGAGAATTAAAGAAACGGTGATCTAAAACCTAATGAAGAAACGAATGTAGCCGGTATCTACACCTAGTATTTGAAGCATACTGGACTATTAAAGTTAAAATCCATAAAATAAATTTAAAAATAAATACACCTATGGAATGAGAATTGGACCCTAAGCTTCCACACAGGGAGTGTGAACTTGAACATGTTGAAAATGGATTACCTGAATGGATGACTCCATTTGAAAGTTACACCCTCTATATGGGAGATTAAGATCATATATTCCATATAAGGGATGTAATTGTATTGACATCAACTGGAATAGCCCAATACTTCAGTAAATATTAATCTTTTTTTGATAAATCATTTTGATTTCCTCATCAGGTCCATTCTTTGGTTATAGTGACATCATCGAAACGATAGTTGGCATCTTGGAAGAAGAGTTTGAACACATCCATTGTCTGTGCATAAGTGGGATGCCTGGCACTGGGAAAACAAGACTAGCAAAGGAGGCCTGCTTACGACTCAGAGAGTACAGAAAGGTGACGTACTTTATCGTGTACTTTTATGTGTTACCTATGCAAGCGCAAAGGAATGAATTTTGAAAAAGACTCGTTCTTTGCTTATCACTCTATGAATAATACAATATGAGAAAGAAATAACACTCGTGGCTGTCAAAATGTTTGACTTTGCAATATCACCTTTTTATGGAACAGTTGCAACTCAAGCAAAATGTAAAATGTGTGAGTGTCTTCCATCAGTCTTAGTGCAAATCACCTGCCAAACATGCCAAAGGCTACCATCCTACAATTCATTCGTCCAAATGATTATATGTGTCCAAAACAATAAGGAATATTCCACAATATGTTAAAACCATATGTTTATCCACACACTATATTATTGTGGGTGATCTTAGAGAGTTACTGACCATTGTTCTTTGCCATCACGGCACCACTGAGAGCACATTCCTTTATCCACACACTATTATTGTGGTTGATTTGAGAGAGTTACCGACCATTGAGAGCATATTCTTTGCCAACATGTTATCCATAAACTAGTTATTACGGTTGATCTGAGAAAGATTTCGACTATTTGAGAGCATGTTCTTTGCCAACATACAGTAGTTATTGTGGTTGATCTATTAAGGAAAACCCGACCACACTTATTCTTTGTGTACAATGTAATTCGGCCTCCGGGCCGCGATTTTGTGCCAATAAAGTCATATCATATCATATAAAATCATATCATATCATATAAAATCATATCATATCATATACCACTGAGAGCATATTATTATTTTATCCACACACTAATATTATTGTGGTTGATCTGAGATAGTTGCCGACTACTGAGATCATATTCTTTGCCAACATATTTTCCACACACAATGACATTGTGGTTGATATAACGAAAAACCAACCACTGAGAGCATTATTTTTTATCCACACACTAGGTTATTGTGGTTGATCTGAGAGAGTTGCCAACCATTGAAAGCATATTCTTTGCCATCATGCACGCATTTGACATAGAAAGCAGAGATTTTGAACCCAACAATTTGTTTGCATTCCTACGAAACTACGACTGCAAAGAACATGGTAAGGACATAAATAGGCCAAATCATAAACATGATAAATCTTAGCAGTATGTAAACTGATATTGGACTCTGTCATATCATATGTATGTTGATTCGTCTAATGCACTCCCTTCTTCGAGGCTCGTGCATTATGTCATATTGACATATTAAAGCTAAAGAGTTACCTTTTCAGAGTCTGATTAGAGCAACGACGTAGCTTACGGCGCCATCACGGCGTCTTCATTCAGCGTAGTGATTACGATCTATGACGATCCCTCTCCTCTGGCTTCAATCAGGAAGCGTTGAGAGTATTTTCCAGATCCATATCTGCTGTCACTTGACCATCCAACGGGTCGTCAGGAGGAGAGGCATCACTACGCTGAATGAAGACGCCGTGATAGCGTCGCTGCTCTATTCAGATTCTGAAAAGGTAACTTTTTAAGCTTATGATAAATGTTGTTGTTGTTTTTGATTAGTACTGTGTACATGTATTGATATTTTTTCGGTTTTAGTTTTGAACGATTAAGACAAAAAAATACTGTTGTGACATTTGAGCAATTCATAAAGTCTTTCAAATGGATATTGTTTGAAATATGAATAATATTTAACGGCATACACTGTAATTAAAGCTTTCTTTCACCTGATGTAATATTTGTTACAGGTGGGGCCATTATATTCCTCGATAATGTGGACCAGCCACTGGACCCAGGATCATCTGAGCTTCCCAACCCTATGTATATGCAATTCAAGAGTTTCTTAGAAAACATCACCAACCTTCCAAACCCACGATTGAAAGTATTGATGACCTCACGACTTGGAGTGAAGAAGACTGATTTGAACTTGAAAGTAAGACTTTACTCATGTGTGACTTCCAACAAAAGGCGCTGGTTCCCGTAGTATTCCTCATTAAAACCAATTCAATGTATGACCTCGAAGTTTCATTCATGACTTTGGCGGGTTATTTTGAAACAGTCATGGTTGCACATGCATGTTCTTCTTTGGAAAGTCCTCAACAAGGTATAGCAGTCGTTGACATAATATGCAGCTTATAGAACACGGATACCGCTATATAGGCCTAGTTTCAGTGAACCTTGGTATTGGATACTGAAACTACTTACAGTACTCCCAGGCATACTTCATAAGAAGTTAACGATTCACGAATATGTGACCGACTGCCCGCGAATCATATCTATTTTTCTGCTCATTCGATTAATTTCAGTCATTTGTTTCTATATATCATCGTTAATATCGCAATCATTAAAATAATCTTTCTAAAATCCTCTTCCAAAACGGCAAAATTAATTTTTGAACATTTCAATGTTTCAGGTGATACATAGTTTTCGTCTCGATGAACACAACGAGTTAGATTTCAACGCTGCTATTGATATGTTCAGATATCATGCCGGTAAAACCAGTGTTGAAGATGAGGAGGTGAAGAAGCTGGTCAATCTTTGTGGCAAAAACCCGCTTGCTCTCAAGGTAAGTATCACTAGGATCCACAACATGCTCATCTATCTGGGCTCAGTTCTATAACCCCAATACAATTGCACATTCATTGAATGACCTTTGAAAGTTTGAGTACAAAACTCATACTCTGCAATATGAGGTCAAATTTTGCACTCTGATTGTTTAATTGAGGTTATTGAACTATGCAATTGGGATGATGCTATTGTGGTCCATAGTGTATGAGTGTGTGACTCATGGACACTTTGGGGTAACAACCGTGAAACAGGTGTATAGTTGAGATGGCATGGTATTGCTAGCTTATTATACTTTGACCAGCTCGTAATCGGCGGGAATTGTTATGCCTTTACCACTACGCCGAAAAGTAGACCGACGTTAAAAGTGATATTATAATAGTTGACCTGTTTGTCTATATTTTGCGTGTTAAAGAAAATAGACAAAGTGTATGACCTCAATGAATAACTTGTGATGCTTCTGGCTAGTTGTCACAAGACAATTCGCAAAATAAAATATATTGATATCAATCCGCGATGTTATAAGGCCCGCCGATTACGAGCTGATCAAACTATAGTCATTCAAATAGCTTCAAATGTGTTCCTAGGTTAGAGTGCATCAAGTTGCACAATATACATGAAGACCTTAGCGCAAGAAGACTGTAAGTCCACTTGGCCCCTCAACATGTATACACTAAAGTTGCGTATAGCATGTATAGTTTCGTATAGTTTGGTAATGTT
>NW_027305621.1:70000-155220 GCF_039555335.1 Amphiura filiformis
AGGGCTGTTTAGTTTGTCTTTGGTTCTTTTGAAGTGAGTTTACTGTGGTGCTCTGCCCTCTACCTGGTTGCCTCCTTGACGAATACAGGTTTCAGCCCTAGTCCACATTGCATCAATTGCATTGCGTACCAGCCTTGTGCGCCGGATACTTGCGAATATAGCAGTAATACGTTTGCAAAGATCTAATTGGATTTTGCCACAAATGAAGAAATCAAGTAGTGTGAGGTCTAGTGATCTTGCAGGCCACTCCACAGTATCACCCATCCCAACCACTCTGTTTGCTATCCGTGGACAGAGTGAAAAACGGGTACTTGTCTTTAAAAGGGCATATCTTCAAAAGTTGTGTGCCGATTGAAATAATTGTTTTGGTTTATTAAAGTTAACAATTAAAGGTTTCTTTTCATATCAAAATATATTTGATCAACGTTTCAGAAATAGGCGAAAAAGAGGGCGCAATGAGGGGCCTCTTTTTTGGGACACCCTGTACCATTTATTGATTGAATGGTAACGTTTCTTTTACAACCTTATAAACCACACAGGTCGTTGCCAGTCGCCTTCAAGATGGTAGCATTTCACCAAAAGACATGGTGTCTTTCCTGTCAGCAGACGCTGGACCTCAACTAGGCAATGTGATGAGGGCGCTATCACATCTTGGTCTCGCAAAAGATGACCAAATGGCTTTCTGCCTGCGAAATTCCGTGGAATCTTTACCGGCAAATCACCGTCGAAATATCATCAAGTTATCTGTCATACCAGGTTCCTTCACTCTCGATGCAGCTCGAAACATTCTCGACTACCGAAAACGGGATATTGAATCACTGCAGCTAGATTTGCAAACGCTGAAATACAGAAGCCTTCTTGAAAGTGAAAAAGATGAAGACATGTACCAAACGTCAACGAAAGGTCTTCGCTACCACATGCATTTGCTTCTGAGGTCGTTCATTATCCAACTTGTTGAAATTTCTGGCGGTGAATTGGCAGCAATATATAAAGAAGCAAAGAGAAGCTACCTGTCGTATTACGGGAAGAGGTTACGAAGGTTAACCAAGCGTCTTCAGGAAGATTTCGTCAGTGCCTTAGCAAAGCTTAACGAGGATAGAGCAAATTACATCAGATTCTTAGAAATGCTGAAGACATCAACAGATATGCCAGAAGAGTTCCAAGCACCAGAAACAGTGTGGTGGGTGTATCTAGCCGTCGAGCTTATCTACTTCACTGAAGACCGCTTAAAATTCTACCGATTATTAGCCATCGAGGCTAAAAATCGCGGCGACATGTTAGGTTACGCAAACAGCACATCTTATGAGATTATGCAGCTACTTGACCTAGGTCACGACGCAGATAGTCTCCTACAAAAACTTGCGGAGATAGAGGATGTCATCAATAATCACGTCACAAAAGGTGCAAGCAAGAGCATGAGTCTAGCCACTTGTTATTACGTCAGAGGTGATATACTAAGCCGGTATCAGCCGCAGCAGCGGGCAGCAGAAGCTATCCCATGGCTCGAGAAGGCTGTGGATATTCGACGTAATATCTTAGGTGGGGAATCGGGGAATCATCTGCTGATAGCCAGAGCGTTGAATTCATTGGGCACAGCTGTGCAGACAAAAGCAGTGCTAGATCCAGGACCATCCATAGTGCATATTAAAAGCGAGAAGAAGAAAGCTATGAAGTATTTCCAAGAGGTGAGATTTTGTTGCTATGTTTTTCACATTCACCTATGTGGTGCTTGTACGATATGAAGACCTGAGCCTAAGAAGACCGTAAGTCCATATTTGGCATTTTGAGATTGATCGTTTAAACTTTTTTAAATAAGCTAATTTTGAAACCAAAAAAGCCATAATATTGATACTTCTCAGGTACATGGGTACAAGCAAGAAGAATCATTTTGTATATCAACCAAGCAAATATCTGTAATATTGATCGATATTATATTAATCGATTTATCATTTTTGGACTCACGGTCTTCTTGCGCTCGGATTGAAACAAAAGCTTATAACTCAACTGAATGCAGATGTTGGAAATATTTAACCATATTGGTAATCTATGTGCAAAGACGAGCAATTTGACACCTTGTTTGTTGAATTTGAAGGTTGTTTTAAAATTTGACCTCAGATGACCTTTAACGGAAGTGACCCTCTAACTCATTAACCAACCTCAAAATGTATGATTTTCGTAATCCTTGTGATGAGAAGAGTAATTTGACATATCGCTTGACGACATTAAACATTTTTTTAATTTTTTACCCCTCTTGACCCCTCACGTGACCCCTATGGGGAGGGGCCAAATTTTTGTCTTCATCCTATTTCGTCAAAAGTGGACTTACAGTCTTCTTGCGCTCTGGTCTTCATATGTCATTAGGCTAACCCCTGCCTCTAGAACAGTGCGGAGTATTACACCACCAGATTGGAATTCCGTAGCCAGCCCAGGTGTAGTAGCAGGTGAATTGTATTGTACTCCAACGTATATATTAGACTTTATTTCAACACGGAAAGCCCAATTCAACCAAAGTTGTTCCTCCTTGGGGCCGTGCATAAACAAACATACATGTACAAAATAACAAACAATTACAAAAGCTTATTATCTAGGCTTAAACATATTACAATCACAAAATTATTAATTGTCAAAAGCCATTATGATACTCTTATGGTTACTTACCATGCTTACAGGCATGTCATTATGGTTTTTTTTAGATTATTTTTAAAAGTATATAATGTTGGAGAATTTTGGATATTATTTTCTAGTTCATTCCAGCTTACAGCACCTCTATAAGACAGACTGCGCTTTTTGTACTCTGTTCTTGGCAGGGGTATAGTTACATTACTTTGGCTTTGACGGAAATTATAACTGTTGTTTACATGACTGAAAATATGACCCAAATAAGGAGGTGCAAGATGATTTAAGATTTTGTAGGTTAAAATTAAACAATTTGAGTTTTGTCTGTCAATTAAAGGTTTCCAGTTAAGTTCAGCACGAGCATCTCTGCTAGGTGTGTCCCATTTTGCACCACAGATAGTTCTTGCAGCCCTGTTTTGAATAACTTGAAGTTTCTTTGAAACAGTAACACCACAATTTCCCCATACAACATTACAATAATCTAAGTGTGGCAGAACAATAGCATTATACACAGTACATAAAATATCCTTAGGGAGACAATTTGCCCTGCATTGTTTTAGCATGAACATACCTTTTAGGCTCTTTTTACGTACATTATTGATTTGCTCATTCCAAGTTAATGTGTCATCAATAATTACACCCAGATGTTTACATTTATTAACTTTCCTAATAGTTACATCATTTATGCTGATAGATAATTCTTTAACACTGTTCTTAATCGTATTTAGTCTTTGTCTAGACCCTATTAGCATAAATTCAGTTTTATCAGTATTAATAGGGATGCTCACTGTCAATACAGTTTCCACTAGAACGATTTTTCATTTACTGTGTGCGTGCACTCACAGACGTATTGTCTATGGAGAAACTGATCGATACAAGAAATCCCAGGCCTGTTAAATGGCGTACATACTTGTTTTGATCCAAATGTAGGCCTATATCAGGGTGTTTCAAGACATTCCTGATTCCACCAGAAAACATTAACCAAACTTTTTCCTGTTTGGTCAGTAAATAGAGAGGACCTTCCTTCATGAAGAGATCAACTTTTTTTTTTGAAAAATTTAATGAGATGAGAACTACAACATGTTGAAGTGACACCATTCCGTGCATCAGGTGTTCATACGCAATTATCTCCGAATTTGGAGTGAATCAGACAAGCAAACTTACATACTCATAAAATTTAACTATTTTTGAAGACAAAATGTGCAGGATGTTAAGAAATTTAAGAATGTTTAAGCCTACCACGGCCCATCTCAAATCATGCACTTCCCCGTGCACTTCTCACTACCATGTCCATTTCATATGCTATCCATCATGGCTTCCATGCACACACAGTGTATTGCTCAATGTAGTAAAGATAACCTTTGAGTTGGAGCAAATTTCTCAAAATTGGTAGTGATTAATGTTACCAAACTTATGCCATGATGAAATATAATAATTTTTGAAGATAAAATGTGCTGACCTTAAAAGATTGAACAATGTTTAAGACTACCGCTATTCATTTGAAATAATGCACTTATTGTTCATCTCCTCTATGGAGATATTTTCCATGGCGGCCATCTATGATCATGCTTGAGGTTTCACCAAACAAACCATGGGTTTTGAGGTCTTATATTTTTTGTTGTTTGTCAACAAAATCGATTAAATTTTCAGGATGATCTTATTTTCATGTTGTTATAAGCAAATATAATGTTCCAGATAACGCAAGTTAATAAATACATTAAGAAAATGTACCTTAAAGTTGCAATTTCTGTTAGTATTCCTTTTTGGACTTTAACTTTTTAACATGTTCTAGCAGCCCTATATAAAACCGTGACACTCGAAAGGCCATATCTCTGGAATGAAACGTCCGATTAAGATTGTTTAAACGCCAAAATGTTTCTTTCATCAATTCCCAGCCAATAAGTTAGGTCTGAATCAATTTAAAAGTACTTCAATTTTTAGTGGACATGCCTAGTATTAAGACTAAGTTTATTACTTTGTAACCAATTATTTATAATTTTTAAATCATTATTAATACATTCCATGATATCATTTGGCGAGTTAGAGGCATAGTACAGCACGGTATCATCAGCATACATATTAACTTTACAATGAGAAACACAATTTGGTAAATCATTTATATAAATAAGAAAAGCGAGTGGTCCGTCAATTGAGCCCTGGGGCATTCCACAAACAGTTTCTTTAAAGTCTGAAAGTGTCCCATTTACAGATGTACATTGGGTGCGACCCGAAAGATAACTAGTAAACCACTTAATACAATATTCACCTACTTTATACATTTTAAGCTTACTCAAGAAGATATTATGGTTTACGGTGTCAAATGCTTTCTTCAGATCCAGCAGACATAATCCAATTAAATTACCTTTATCAATTTCATCATACCAATCCTCCGTGATGTTTACGAGAGAAGAAGAAGAAGTGGAGTGAGATGGCCGGAAACCAGATTGGTTTATATTAATTAAACAATAATTTTAGAGATAACAACTAGAATTGAAATAGGTCTATAATTGCTAGGATCATTGGGATCACCAGCTTTAAATACAGGAATCACCTTTGCACGTTTCCAGCATGTAGGAAAAGTACATGATGCAACAGAATTATTTATTAAATAACTTACAATTGGTGTGATTACTGGTGATGCTATTTTCAGCAGTCGAGATGGGATGTTATCTAAACCAGTAGCTTTATCATTTGCTAACTTATTGAGTTGATTGAATACATAGTCATTAGTTACATTTACAAATTCAAAGTCTGACTGATCAGTTGGCTGCTTTTCATTGACTTCATAATTACAAAAGTTATTTTTAGTAACAAGTTATTTTTACTTGCAAGTTTAGGGCCTATATTAGCAAAAAAATTGTTCAATTCATTTGCTTTATCCTTAGGTTCAGTTAGTGCCAGGCCGTTTTCAGAATTAATAACAGAGATTTTTGTATTTTTACCTTTGGATGGAACAATATGTCGTAGATGTTCCCAGCTTTTTTAATATTATTCTTGTGTGCATCAAAACCTTGTTTAAGAAACTCTTTCTTTTTATCTTTTATATGTTTGTTTGTTTCATTTCTAATTTTACGGAAATTTTCCCAGCATTATTTTGTTATCATTACTTGATTTAATAGCAATTTGTTTAAGTTTGTCACGTTTACGCATCATATTTAGCACATCATCGTTAATCCATGGAGAACACTTTTTATGAATTCTATGCTTTTTGAAAGGTGCATGCCTGTCAATTACTTCAAGAAATAACTTTTCAAATAGTTCAGCTGAAATGTTAACATTACCAGTATTAAATACACTATCCCAGTTTGTTTGACACAAATCATTTAAGAAGTCAGTTTCATTGAATTTCTTGTAAGAACGAGATGTTCTGAAGTTATGTTTATCAGCATGCATTTTATCGTCATCATCATTTTCATTTGTTGGTTCATTACATATCCTGTGTTTTTCCCCATATTGCATATGATATTGAATGGTCACTTAAACCAACATGAATTGCTCCAGAATCACATATCTTAGAAGGATTTGTACAATATATAACATCAATGAGTGTTTCACTATTCTTAGTTATCCTTGTTGGTTCCTTAATTAGCTGTACAAGGTTCATATTACTACAAATTTCTGTAAGTCTATTTGTGTAACAATGAGGAGTGCTTGTTAATAGATCACAATTTAGATCACCCATAAGTATATAATCTTTACCTTCTGACTCAACTACTTGAAGAAGATGATTAAGATGATTGAATAGATCAATAGAAGACCCAGGCACTCTATACCATAATATAACTATAATGGGCTTCCTTTTAAGAGGCATTAGTTCAATAGTAAGCAGTTCAAGTTGATTTGAAGCTAAATCATCTCTTATTTTGTGAATACAGTTTTTGTTAACATAAAAAGCTACACCCCACGTCTATTATTAACATAATTTCCATTTAGTACTCTATCATGTCTATACAAAAAATAATTATCAATATCTATAATGTTATCTGATATATGTTCATTTAAGAAAGTTTCACCAAGTCCCATTACATCAATGGGATTATCATTAAGTATATGTTTTAGCTCATCAATATTACCAGTAAGACTGCAAATGTTTAGGTTTGCTAAAACAATATTTTTCCCATGAGTATTAAGACCCGGTATTAAGAACTTTGTAAGGATTAAAATTATTCAAGTGATTATAATCATTACTATTACTGTCTTTACCGATTTGTTTTGAATTGTCACTTGATATATTTAGACTACTGTTGCTTTCTATACCCATACAAGCTTCACTAATATTTTTCATTTAAAATGTGAATGTTATTTGTTAATTCATTTATTACTTTATCACCATTACTGGGCCTACTACTCACTGCAAAAACAAGTGTTTATATTTAAACACCATATTGTGTTTATCAGAGCAACACTTAATAAACACATAATTCATGTTAATGGTCTAACACTGATGTTAATGGTTCTAACACTAATGTTCATAAATTAACACTTGGTGTTATATTACAAACATAACACCAAGTGTTAATTTATTTTTGCAGTGTGATATTATTTTTATCTGAGGTCTTGTCAAGATTATTAAAGCAATCAGTGGTATGATTAACATTGTCATTATTAATATCAGTATCATAACCTACATTCTCATTCAAGACAGATAAGTTATTTTTAGCATGAATGTTTTCAAGTAAAGTAGAACTAGCAATGTTTTCATTGATACCAGAATTAATTACACTTACACTTACAGTATCATTATCTTTAAACTTACAACATTTTTTGTACACTCATTATAGTTCCATGTTGTGACTTTATAAACACTTTCCATTTCTTCATTATCAAAGTTATTATCATTGTTTGCCCCATTGGTGTGAACATCTTGAGACATTTCATTTTCAATAACAGATGTGCCTGAAACATCATTACTACATATACCAGCACTAGTTTTATGTACAGAGTTCCTAGCAATGGCATTAGCATTCTCATGATTGATAACTTCACTTTCATGTTTTTTTATGTTAAAACATACATGTATCATTATTATGATTAGAACATTTCCATTTACATTATCTATTGCATGTTGAATATTGTTTCTCAAATTATAGTTTCATTATTAACACTATTAATTTCTTCATCATCAAAACAGTTTGTAGTATTATATGCACCATCGCGGTCGACATTATCAGAAGTAGTAACAAAATTACTGGTTGGTACATCATTTACACTTCATGCATACAGGTCAATAGAATTCCTAATATGATCAATATGAATGTTATTGTTCGAAACATTCTTGTTACTTCTATTTAATTTCCTATCAACTGATTTACCACTATCAGTAGGATAAAAATAATTGTTTGTTACTTGATGCCTTCCACACGTTGGCTGTGAGGGTAAACAAATTGGTTGATAGCTCTACGTAGATTTGATACTTGTCTACGAAGTCCAAAGTTGTTCAAGTGTACTCTGTCCCAGTATAAGTCCTCGCGGAGTCTTGTGCCTTCCAGAAAGCTAGGAGGATTGTCAACATATGACACGCGCGAGCTCAACTTAGTGTTCTTCTGGAAAGTTTGATTCAGTTTTTGTGACACGCGATTTCCTCTATCATGATAGAATCTGGGAAGGACACCAGAGATGATGACGTGTGCGTTGGGGAACTTTACTAATGTAGCTTCTATCAGTGTCCTACTTTGTTTTTCACACGTCTCTATAGTTTCTCTGGCTGTGCTATTGGTCCAAGCTTGTAAAATAATACAGTTAACATTGGTACTTCCTTCGTAATCAGTTACTAATCTTTGTACATCTGGGATATTCGCGCCGCTCTTCGCTATCACTTCAGTTGTTTTTCCTCTGAAAAATCTCCTAGAGTTGATCATTTTGCAAATAGAGTTGCTGAATATGATAATATCAGGATCAGATGTTGTTCTTGGAGTTGAGACATGTTTATCATCAGGAGTAGGCCTACTACTACATGTAGTACTAGTACTGGTACTAGTAGGGCTTGCCTTTGCTCGGGATACCTTTCGTGTTGATGCCTTTTGTTGATTACTAGGTGGTGTCATTTGTGATAGACTCGGCGCTGTTGGTGTAAGCGGGGGGTCAAATGTTTCCTCAACATTGAGAACACTGAAAGAGTTTGAAAGTGGGATCTGGGATCAGATGTTCTTTGAGCGTAGGATAGTTCTGATTAAGATTTGATTTAAATCTGGTCAACCAGACATAGCCTACCTAATTTTGACGGACGAACCGACGTTGCGACTGAAACCTTCAGTCTTCAGCTGGGTTGTGATGCAAATAACCTTGAGTACCGGACACTTCCGGTATTGATGACAAGCGGTCTTTCTACATCTGAAAGCTAGCGGACACCATTTTGACACCAAGGATGTCCGTATTCTAGACCGTGAGCAGCGTTGGTTTGAGCGGGGTGTGAAAGAGGCTATCTGGGTTAGAGCGGAGCAACCATCTCTCAACCGTGGAGGAGGCGTCCGGGCCAAGCTGTCACACAGCTGGGACCGAATCATAAAGGACATTCCTCGTCGATTGTCATCAATACCGGAAGTGTCCGGTACTCAAGGTCATTTGCATCACAACCCAGCTGAAGACTGAAGGTTTCAGTCGCAACGTCGGTTCGTCCGTCAAAAATAGGTAGGCTATGTCTGGTTGACCAGATTTAAATCAAATCTTAATTTCAACATACCCAGATGAATGAGGGTCTACACAGTTTGATAGTTCTGATGATTGTTGAGGGAGATTGCTGTGCATTAAACTGTCTACCTGAGCTTGCAGCACTGCATTTCTATTGCTCATTTCATTGTAGGCCTGTGCAAGTTTTGTATGAATTTCTCTCAGTTTAAGGAGTTCTGCTTTCAGTTCCTTGTTGACATTACTAAGGTCATTGCTTGAATTCTTGTAGTTAGCAGCTTGTTCAATTAATTGTTCGTGCGCGTATTTCGGAGTTCCTGTTTGTACAAGTTGTCTGACATGCAGTATCCTGAGTTGTGGGTTGACATAGTTGTTGACAAATAGATGTCCTGGGGTGGATGTGAAGGGCAAAGAGGTATCAGTCTCATCACTAACACTATCAAGAGAGTCACAAGAAGATTGCTCCACAGATGATACTGGAGGGTCCATTCTCAGTTCTATTTCAGGTAGTATGGACTCTACCCACTCAGAGTGTTGTCTGCCTTGAACTGATATAGTGTTTGTTGATTTATAGACAGTGATGGTAGCAGTAGGGTCAACAGATCTAAATATCAGTCCTTTGCTGCCTTTGTTTTCAGGTGATCCATACATTGCTCCAATGTGATATATTACTTCATCAATACAGTCAGGGTCCACAGAAACTGTGGTAGAAAACATTCTTGGAATGAGTTGCCATTTAGCACAAGAATATATTTCAGCATGTGAGAACCCAGAAAAAGACAAGTTCATGTAGGCACTATGCTGGGTGCTTCCTGCTGAGTTCATTGTCCTGTTATGGTATGTTGCCATTGTCCAATTAGATGACTATTGTCCGATGAATAGATGATTATATTGATCAGATCAAGTGTATTTCCCAGTAGCTAGGTGCATAGAAATCAATAATGGTATTGGCTTATTTAACAGATCCTTGTAGATATTACTAAAAAATCATGCAGAAATTGCAAGATAATTCCAAATTTATATGTCCATACAATATAAAAAGTACTCCAGTAGAATCCTGGTGCTGGTTACATCAGTATAAAATTTTCATAGTATACTTCGTTGAAGACTGTTATATTGACAACAATGTTGAGAGCTCCAGAAATGTGTGTGTACATGTGATGAGCATACAGGCATTGGATGATGATTCCAGTTTAACTTCCATTTGGTGATCTGATGAGAGCGACATCTTGAATTTTAATTTTAAAATACTCCTAATATAAATTGTTTCACCAATGAAAGACAACTTTCAATTACAAGCAAGAAAATCAGTCCATATCACCATGATCACGTGAGATGTTAGTCAATACCGTGTGTCGAAAGTCCGTTCCGCCTATATTCCGACTTCCCATGGAGCGTAGCATCAATATGGAAGTACCCCCTCTGTTTATTTGCCTTTGGGCTACTAGCTGCAATGAATCCAAAGGCGCATTGCAAAGAAAAAAATATGTCGGCCGTTGTTCTAAATTTTTAGAGCTAATTTTGTATGTATTGACAGATTCAAAGGTCTGCAAACCTCGGATTTCAATCGAAAAACAACAATAACCGAGGTTTGCATACCTTCGGAGGTTATATCGACCATAAAGAGACAACAACTTCAAATAAATTGCTAAGTGACATTTTAATTAATCTAAAACAATAACCAGTACCAAATTAACATCAAATTAGTTGTGTAAGTTTAATTTAAAACATGTTAAAATGGTTATCTTATGGGGGAGGAACAGACTTATGACACACGGTATATATATTCAATATGCTATCTGAATACATTCATATCCACACACAGGTTAAAATTGAGAGTGTAGGAGAATTTATGTCTGACCGTGTCCGCGCTTGTACTATACATGTAATCTCGTCCCAAATTTTGATGGAGCATTTAAGCATAGAACCCTTTTTGTTGTGTAGTGGTGATTAAACCCATTAACCCAATGCTCAACGACTTGTGAAACTATATATTAATAGGCGTACAACATGTGCTGTCGACTAACCCATGGCTCTGACAAACACCTTGACATCCCAACTTACGTCATGAATATTGGAACATGTTACCACGAGATGGATAAATATGAAGAAGCAATCGAATATTACCAGAAAGCTCTCAGATTGGAACAAGAATTGAGAATGGATGGCTCTGAGAAGACGTGCCTGACGCTCAAGAATATAGCAATGAGTTATTATGAGCTGGACAGGTAACTTATACTTACAGTTTGTCCACTCTGAAGTACAACGTGACAACTCGCGCGTATACAGCGCGTAAACAGTGCGTAGTGCTGCGTCTCTGCTGCAGGTATGCGTGCCGTCAAAGTCGGCACAATGTGTGCGTCCGCGTCTGTACTTTGTACTTCAGAGTAGAGTGACTGTACCTCGTCTATTGGTGATAGGCCAAAACTTAGATTATTAATACACAGATTGGAATTTTCCATGCCTGTGCCCTCTAAGCGTTCTCGAATTCAGCTGACGCCGGTACAGGGTACAGACCTGGCGACATCGCTTATCTTACGCGCGAAGTTTCTTTTGTGTACGCTCGCGCTGTTTGCGCTATTTAAGGTACGCTAGTCCGACAGTTCACTAGGCCAAAATAAGGTTCGCTAGTCCAAACAATAAGTCGATTGTCCAAAATATATGTCCGAAGGTTGTGGTTGAGGTTAGGGCTAGAGTTAGAGTTTTTGGACTATACAAGCGCACCTTGGGACTAGCGAGCCTTAGGACTAGCGAACCTTGGGACAAGCGGATGTAGACCGTATGAAGAATCTATAATCCGATTGGCAAAATGGTCTCGGGTTGATTTGAGCATATGAGCACCACCGGTGTTCGGTGTCTCTGACCAATTTTACAATTTCGTGAAAATAATTTGCCCAATGGAAATTCTTTTGCGCCAATTTCTCGACAAGTGACCTGGTATGTCATAACCTGGCAGATTTGGGCATGGAGTGTTAAAGGGTCAAAGGTCAATAACATCTGACAATATTGACCTCTGATCCGCCTGGTTTTGATATACCACTTCGCATACTGTCGTGTGTTAGGAGTTGGTTAATGTTGGCTACTCTTGCCTGTCCTGTTAAAATGTCCCGACCAACTATCTACCGTGACCTCCTTCACCAGGTAACTGTGCCTGGCCGCAGTTTCGTCAGCATTATCTCCTAGATTTCAGCTGGTAATGGCTAGATATGCTTGATATATAAAGTCTGCACAGAAAGTAACTCAGCTGTTATAAATACGCCTATAGCTTCAGAACTAATAATTGTTTTCATAATATTTTAATATAGAAAGAAGGGTAATTTATTTACGCGTATTTTGATACCTCATTTGTCAAATGTTGTTCAATATTAACAACACAGTAGTGCTTTTACAGAAAAATACCCGAATTTAAAAGTTGCAGTTTACACCGATCAATGGGTATTACGAAGCATTGTGGCACGTAAAACCCGCCATTATCTTCGCGCTGTCTTCAGATCAATACAAAAAGCTGCAACTTTTAAATTCGTTCATTTTTCTTTCAAAACACTGCTGTGTTGTTAATATTGAACGAAATTGGACGAATGGGCTATCAAAATCCGCGTAAATAAATTATCCTTCATTCTATGTTGAAATATTGTGAAAACAATTATTAGTTCTGAAGCTATAGGCGTATTTATAACAGCTGAGTTACTTTTTGTGCAGACTTCACAAAAAAAAACATTGGTAATATGTTATAGAAGTACATGAAGTATGCCAAATAATGCCACGCGTATCGCTAAACCAAATTCCCCACACCCACACAAATACCTCACAGTCCATACCAGAACGGATAAAGTCACAAAGGAATTTTTTTTAAATTTTGCCTATCCTTGTGTGGTGCATTACACTGAGGGACCGTTCACAAACACTTGTTAGGGGGGCCTGATGCAAAAAAAGAGGGGGCCTGAACATTTTTGACCCTCCTAGGGGGGCCTTGAAAAAAATGACCACAAATATTCCTGGAAAAATTGAGTTCTTATGCTTTTCTATGGGGTTGACCCATAATTTTCATGTCAAAGGGGGGTCTGAAATTGTTGAGGTCTGTAAAGGGGGCCCCCGAAAAATTTTTGCGATGAATTTTTTTGCATCAGGCCCCCCCTAACAAGTGTTTGTGAACGGTCCCTAAAAGCCTATTGTCAAAACTTCAACATATTCAAGGCCTTAGACAGACATCTAATTCTGTAAGCGACTGTTTTGATACTAGACTACACTGAGTATGATGAATATGTTTACATGAAGTTCTTACCAACAATGTCTTAATTATTGCAATGGTACAGATTCGAAGACGCCATACCGATAGCCAAACGGGCAATGGAAGGACGTCAGAAAATTTTGGGCCAATATCATCCACAAACAGCCCGCAGTGTTTACTTCGTAGGTTCCTTGTATCTCAGTGCTGAAAACTACCGGGAAGCGCGGAGATTTCTTGACGAAGCGCTGAAGATCGAAGAAGAGTTGTGGCGAAGAGGCAAGCCTCATAGTTCAGATTGGTCACGGCTTAGAAATCGAATTGAGAAGTTGATGATAACATTGCACAAAAACTACAAGAAACGTTTCAGGGTAAGAAATGTAATGTCTTGATGGAGTGGGAGTGGCTTTTGATGGGGAAAGATCATCAAACTTTACACAGTCAAAAATTGCTCATAGCGAAAGAGGTGTTAATATTTTCGTTTTGATATAACAATGCAACTAAAGATCAGATTGCACAAGATGTTTCGTTACCTAACGAAACATCCTAAATTAAGATGATTTTGACCCCATAGAACTACAAATTTGACATTTGACCTTTTAGAAAATAACTCAAGAACCGCATATCCTATAACATACATTTTAAGAATCCTGATTATAATTAGAGGTTTGTAACACAGTTGGACATTGACCACGTATTAATTCGATAACCCTTTCCCGCCAAAAACTACTCCCGTTCATTTGCTATCATTATGATCAAGCATATTTGTGTAGCCCTAGATGTCAACTAGTGCAGATATGCCAGCCCCTACTCCAGTGGTACCTTCCTACCTACGTGGATCACAAACACTACTATATATGCCGAGTATTCAGGGAATTATTCTAATACGTGTACTTACACAATACGGTCTTTATTCCTTAATAATATCGTATTTACCATGTTCACCGTCCGAAAGGGACATTTTGCAATACGATCAATCAGATACATAATTTGTCCATCAGTGTGTTTCATTGGGGTAAAGTGCCATTTTCTTCCAAAATTTTGTACAATATGTCTGTACACGCTAAAGTCGTCAGTAAATACCAGTAACTGCTGCAGCTGTTGTTATAGAGATTATCCAATTCACTCATGTGACTTCTAACAAAAGGCGCTGGTTCCCATAGTATTCCTCAATTCAAACCAATTCAATGCACGACCTCGGAGTTACCTGCATGACTTTGGCTTGTTATTCTCAAACAGTCGTGGTTGCACAATGTACATGCAGGTACTTCTTTTGAAAGTCCTAACACCTAAACACTAAACAAAGTATAGCAGCTTATAGAGCACGGGTAACCTCTATTGGATGGTTTCAAAACTTACAAAGCATTAAAAACATAAACTTGACTTTTCTCTACCCAACAGGAAGCCGAAAACGAAGCAAATAAAGGGAAACCGAAATTGGATCTGGATGACGATCAGGAATCAAGCACGTCGTCGTCAGGTACATCTAGTTTAAATTGTGAGATAGGCTTTTACGACGGGAATTCACAACAATTAGTGGGTTTTTAGCGGGTTCGCCGTCGGACAAGTTTAGAACTGTCAAGCTTTCGTCAGGAGTAGCTCTGACAAAGTACTTAAGAATGAGTCATGTAGGCCGATCCTTGCCTAATCTGCTTGTTCTCTGTTGACAAGGGGCAGTCTTCAGTGAACGGCTCTTTTCAGAGCCATCAGTAGGCAAGGGGCGGCCTACATGTCTGATTCTTAGATACTTTGTCCTGAAGAAGTCAGAGCTACTCCTGACGAAAGCTTGACAGTTCTAAACTTGTCCGACGGCGAACCCGCTAAAAACATATAGTTTACTTCAACGTATTTTGAAAATATCTGATGATTCATGGCTTACGCAACTAGTGCTTGAATCTATTAAAGACCTCTGTAATATATGACATCTTCTTCCCCCACGACCTAGAAAACAATCCATGTGCATTATTTTAACGCTGTTTTTGATGCTATTCTCAAACGTCTAGATTATAGTTCTGGCAAAAAGCGACGTGCATCAACGTCAAGCAGCGAGACGTCATCCGAAAACACATCTACAGTTGACCAATCACAACAGAGGGAATCTCACAAAATGCTTCAACTCCCGGATGTTGACCGTAAGTATCAAATATGACAACGGCAATATAGTTTAATCACATCGTAGGGTTTAATGTGAGGTGCTATAGTGATTCTTATTAGTATATAACATGTATTGTCTTACTGTTATTTTAATTACGTTACTGTTATTGTTTATATTGTTTAAAGGTATATCACAACGTGAACCGGATAAGGTGGGACTGGAGTATAGATGTCCCGATTTTAAAATCATTAGATAATTATTGTCAATTTCGAAGGGGTGGTTTTCTTTACTTACCTAAACAAACTTCTGCGATGAAAACCAACTTTGGGGTTCTTCTATCGTCTACGACTCCGGCGACCTTTCTCAAGCTATTCGCCGTATCTGACTTGCTTTACATATATCTATGAAGATTTCATATTTGACCAACATTCTTTGTCCAGTGTGATATATTCAGCCAGTGGTATAAAGCCATAGCTATTGACTGTTAATGTTATCATGGTTATAGGTATACGTTGGCGAGTCATGCTAGCACATTGGAATCGGGAATTAAGGTTAAAACTAACCTTTAAAATATAGGAATGGGTTGTGATGCTACATGTATAATAAGGTATAGTAATTTCAGTTGGATGCACCATTACAAAGCAATCAGTGGATGGATGCACAGTAACAATACTGTGTGAGGCCTTTGGTTCCCAAATGAGAACAAAAGTCTACATATTGTTATGCAGCATTGTTGTGGTAAATAATGGTACTCATTGTTGCTTATGTCAAACTTGTCAAAGTAATTGTGATTGTATCATACAAGTAAATAAGAAACATGTGGTTGTGGACTTAACATGGTTTGGAAACAAGCTCTTTATATACTCTTCCTTTCTTTTCGTAGTTCGTGATGCATCTGATTCCCGGCGTAGTAGATCAGACGGATTAGAAGACACCGATGATTCATCGTCAAGGACCAGTGGCAGCATTCCTTCTGGTATCTCAATCGAGTTTCCACCACCGGTTGATGATGACGACGAACACGAACAAGAACATGGTACGTCAATTGGTCTATTGCAATGCCAGGAGTGCTGACGTGGTCAAACGTGGGTCAGACCCTATGCAATAAAACAATCGGAAAAGTATAAAGTTACATTTTCAGAGTCTTGCTTTGCAATGACGTACCTTGCGACACCATCACGGTGTCTTCATTCAGCTTTGTGCAAACCAAGACTCTGAAAATCTAACTTTTTAAGCAAATGTAAAAAAACAACGACCGAGTCCAATATCAGTTTACACGCTGCTAGTATAACAATTATTGAATGGCAGCCATGTTGGGGACAGTTCTAAGATGACAGCAGTTTCTAGTTCAAATCCACAACCATTCATACCTATCACCTGTTTTATTGTATTGTCATGCGAATTGCCCCGTGGAGGCCTCCTGGACGACGGAATCATATTTAAATGTGGATGAATCTGTCATGAGTGACGTCGTATTGCATACCCTCTATTTATCATATACTTTTACATGGAGGCCCATCATTAAAACATGACGTCGTATGTTTGAGTTGAATAATTATTGCCTCAGCTGCTAAAAGAAATTGTATTATGTTTAAAAAAACCCATAAACACGTGTACCGCAATGGCCCATATGAAAATAACACCGTTCAACTCTTTGTTCATAACATCACAGCCAAATAGGCCAAAACTTGTGTTGTTAGGAATTATTTTAAAAAATGGATAAATAATCTTGAAGCTTAGAATATTGTTTTCGGTTTTTCCTTTTCTACTTTTTTCTGTATTTGAGAGGAAAGTACCCATGGTGTTCAAGTTTGAATGTATGACATGAGACTGCAGCTTGTGTTTTGTATGTGTGAGAGAGGGAAAGATGTCTTGTGTCATTTTATGTATCTGTTGATTTAAAAAAAAAGATAAATGATTGTTAGGAACTGGTTGTTCATTGTGTATATGTCTTTTCTCCCTCCACCAGTTCCAAGCACGGAATAAAAACTTAAATCAAACAAAAATACTATCAGGCCTACTCATCTTCATTTTGGGCTAAAATAGTCTGAAATTGAAATTTGTTCGCAATTGTCCCATAAAACCAACCAAAATATGCTCGCCCCCACCCCTAAATTTAATGCTCGCCCACCACCTAAATTTAATGCTTCCGCGCCATTGCACACCCCCTCCTACCCCAACACACCCAATACAGTTTTACTTGAGTCATAGTCATGGTAATATATCTTTTGACATACGGCGACGAAAAAACCCGGTTCTCCGGGCAAACGGACCTTTCAAGAGGGGTCGATCGGTCGGGCGTTTTTTTTGTTTTTTTTTTTTCTTGAGGCTAAAATTACCCTAAAATTTCATAAAAATCTGACAAATCTGAAGATTTTTTGCAAACATATTTTTTAAACATTTTCAGCCAAAATAAATAAATTTATAAATTTTGGCACAAAACCGGCTAATTTTACATGATTTTTAGCAAAATTAAAACAAATCTCCAAAACGCAAATTATGGGTCAGTCAAGCCCGTAGAACAGGGTTTTTTTCGTCGCCTAATAGATGTACATTACGTATATTCAAATTATTTGTATTAACTAATTCACTTTAACATTGATTAACTTTTGCAGGTGACATGTTTGAAACACGATGAGATATTTTTGAAGACGATAATTTGCATGTAAAGAAAGGTGAATTAGATTGTTCTCACATTATACGTGTGAGATTTTCAGCCTGAATCTCTACCCGGGGGATTCTCAACTTTGGTTTGGATGGGGATGTGCGGCTGGGACTCCGAAAAACTACCCGACATTAAACCAAATTTGACGAAGAACAGACCCCAAATTAATATCAATTTTTGGAACATTTTCGCAAATTTTGCTAATGAACAATGAAAATTTGACACTTATTCGAGAACATTTGAAAAAAAACACACTTTCTTAAACCAATTTTTCATAACTTGAGGGCCATCAACAAATCTAAACCCCGAGTCTAAACTAAATGGCTGAAAATGCACCCCGAATCTGCCGCACATCCCCGTACCCTTATTTCCACTAAGACCCCCGGAATTTGCAACAAAAGGAATTGTAAATTCTAGGGTCAATGATTTGTGACTATTTCACCCACCTGGGTTGCTTCCAAGAGACATGATAGAATTAGAAAATCTAAAACTGTACTGCTAAACACACCCAAATTGAAAGGTAGGTAAGGTGTAATTCTTTAGTACATGTGTAATAGGTGTTATGCCCGGGGGTGTTATGTCAGATGAAGTTGAGGTTTAGAACTAAGCTTGGTTGAAATGCCTGTGTTCTACATTTAGTCCTGAGTTCTAGTCAACTGCATGCATGCACTCAAGGCTATGGGATTCATTGCCTAGTGAGTTAGATCCCCCACTGAACTAGAACAGTTGGTTATAAACATTTTACTATCATGACCTTGGTCTAACCAGACTAAGCAAAGCATCTTATGGTAGAACATTTAATGTATTTCGGCTGGTTAAAAGTAGTTCAAAATGTAATAATATTCTTACCATTTTCAATGACAAAAACAAACAGGTTTGAAATCATGTTTTCCATTTTTTTCCAGGACTTATAATGTTATAAATTATACAACTGAATTAAAAAGACTAGTTTGCGTATGACGTCCTGTCAACCAGACCAATAATGCTGTTCTGCGCAGGTCAGCAACCAATATCACGTCGCGCCTTTGCCCTGACGTCAGACGCAAACTAGTATTTTTAATTCGGTCTTCAATTATAAATGTGACTTACCGGTACACGATGTTGTGATGTGCCCTGAGTAATTTTATTTGATATTAGTTTACTGTTAAAAGCTATTTCATGAAAGATGGGAATTCCCATAAATCTATTTGAAAATCCCCAGATTCTAGAATGTTCAGTATTGTATTGAATCATATGGAAAAAACCCAACTGTCGGATAAGTAATAGACTACGGTATGCCATAGTCGATTTTTGATAAATAAAAATATGTTATTAATCATTGTGAACGCATTCAGTTGAACTCGAAATTATACTGATGTGTATTACAATTAAAGTATTCAATAGTAAATGGGCATTAAAAAAGTTTATATAATTTGTGAAAGTAAAAGTAAAGTATACGTACATGTATGCCTATGTTATGTTATTGAATGCAACATATCTTGGCATAATTATAACACTCAGAACGCTAGTCACTAGATGGCTATTGTTATACAAGGCTCAATCAGTCATTTAAGGGGAGCCGATCTTTTGTGCGTAATTATAGAGGGCCAGTGGATTCACTCTATCATTATAAAAAAAAATATTTGAACGAATCAAAGAGCCCTAGGAATAAAAATTGTAGTGTAATTCACGCCAGACACAATTTCTTTCAATGATCAAAAACCAAACGTTTTATACCAATTTTGAATTTAGCCTGAATCCGTAAATATGGCACCTCTCGTCCTTTTTTTTTTTTTTTCAGGTCAAGGCTGTTTTTGCCATTATGCAGCGAGCCATTGTTGAAGCTATTTCACATACATGTTCAAAACACTCTAGAGAAAGAATGTGGCCATATACTGCTGAAATATCTTTTGTTGATTTCGAATGATAATGTCTTAACGTCGTTTTAAGGTCAAATTCCTAAAATCAAAACAAAACATTGCGACGCAGATATTCCCCGACTTATGCAATTTCATCATCGTATCAGTGTCTTTATTATTTGTTTGAGGCCTTTTCCAAACGTTCGTGCTATTTATGCATAAAACGGCCAATCTATCTTTACAAAATGCATAATTTTTATGTAAACAAAAGGCTAAACATAGCATTATCAGATTTATCTTTTATTATTACACTCCTCTGATCATCTGCCTCCGTGGCCGAGCGGTAAAGACCGGGACTGATAATCAATGATGCTTGGAATCGTTGGTTCGAGTCCCATCGAAACCTGTGGAAACTTTTTTTCTTCAAAATTCATAATCGCATTCCGAAATGAGTAACTTGTCGGGAAATCGTGTATCGTATCCTTAATTAGGCATTGGAACCGAATGAATTCGGTGTTGGAATGAGCAAAATTGTGAGGTACACTTTTGACGTTAAAATATATTTTCTCGACTAAATGAAAAGCAATAAATTCCATTTCTTCCGTAAATATCAGCAGAAAACCACAATGCATGATACCGTGGTTTTTTTTTGTGTGTGTGTGTGTTAACCGTGATACGGTATTTAGTCCGTATTTAGTCTTCTTGTGTAAGCTTTTATTTTCGATTTTGACAGGCCTTAACTTCGCCCGTGAACTTTTAGCTTTTCAAAGTAATATATTTCGCTAATGAAAGATTTTTCCCAACTTTAAAGCACATCATACCGGGCTATATCATAGTTTTGTCAGAATTTCCGTTTTTATTGCACCATTTTTCAGTTCCGACTGCCAATTTTTGCAAAATCAACGCGTGGATATACCCATGGATGGATGATTTTGCATGCAGCAATATAGAAATATGAGTGAATGAGTGAATTGAATATAGATATTCTGACCCACACGATGTGTCTTATAGAGTTGGGAAAAAATTCTTTAGCTGGTATAGCGCCGGCTCCCATTGAACACGTACATTGTCGTGCCACTTTTACTGCGCCTGACCGTTGACGTCTGAAATCATATCAATAAACCATGTTAATTATTAATATTGCATGTTTCACTTGTTTCAAGTGTTACCGTCATCAACTAAATTAAAACAATTAATTTTTTTCACCCCATTACTTTGTAAACGTAATCTAGATAGCTCTACATTCTTATTCTCGCGCCCAGACTGCATGGTCTGTTACGAACGACGAATGTTAGGACTGGCAAATCGGCATGCCAAGCACTAGCATAGATGAACTCCTGGATGGGGCAGCTTTAATTAGCATGAGGCAGTGAAGTTGTTTATAGTGTTTTGTAGTACTCATGCCGGTTAGGGTTAACTCAAGCAAACATGTGTTTTGTTGTTCATTCTGAAGTGAATTTCAGTAAAAGGTGGTTTTGGCCTTGGGGAGCTCTGACTCGTAACAATATACATGTACACTCTTACATAAACATGCTGTTTATTCCCTACTTATTGCAAATTAAATTTATATTTAGAATCTGGTACGCTACTCCTGTCCAAGTTTCTTACGAGCACTTTTATACAGAGCGCCCTCAATTTAAGGCTTACTGATATTACGTATGCTGATTTACAATCAATACGTACAATAACATGTTCGAAGATTTTACACTTACTACGAACTACGGTCTCATGTACAAGGAGATCATTCATAAAAAATAAGTTCGATAAATCTCGGGGGTAGACACAGCTTACATAAAATCAGTAAGCCTCAAACGGAGGGCGTCCTAGATAAAAAGTGGTTGTCACGCATAAGCGGAAAATACCCGTGAAAGTCATTATACCGTCTGATTATTGTGTGAACTGTTCATACTCACGGAATATAAATTCTCAAAATGGTTTGCCAAAAATCGCTTGGCTCCCCCCCCTTTGGCCGTGCCACAAAATGTTTGCCCCTCCTCCTTTGATGTGCCAAAATCTTTGCCTCCCCAATATGAAACCTTAACTTGCCTTATCATCTATACTCCGAGCACTGCGAGCAGGCAATTTGACATATTTGAACATGTTTTTAACGTTTTCATACACCTTTTTAGAGCGACATATAAAAACGGTGTCCAAAACATTTCTGTGCCAAAAATTGCTTCCCATGCCCCTTTTTTTTGGCCTTCTAAAAAAAATCTTACCACCCTATAATTCACCGCCTCGGCGGTACACATAATTATTGCACCACCTCTATAAATATTTAGGGGAGCGTTTTGAGACCAGTTCCGAATAGATGAAAATCGGATACGTTTGAAACGTTAACCTTTGTGTATCACACTTTTGACATTTACCTTTTTTTAACAAGTTGATTTAAACAAGGATTTAAACAATTTGCAATAAATACGTCAATGATGTTAAATAAGTATTACAAAAAAAAAATTCCGTGTTTAAATTGTGTTTATTATTTTTAAAATCAGGGGTCCAAAATAATGACTTGCTTCAAAACTGTTAGGCCTATTATACAGCTAAGGATTATTAAAGCCTATTTTTATATATTTATAAAGGGCTGTGTAATAATTGTAAGCCCTGGGGAGGGTAAAATTGGGTGGGGGCAAGAATATTTAGCCAACCAAAAGGGGAGCAAGCAATTTTGGCAAGCCGAGAGGGGGGGGCAAGCGATTTTTGGCACACATTCATGGGGCCCCTAAACAAAACGCTCTAAAAATGCTTGGAAAAACAGTACAAAAACTCTAAATAAATTTTCGTGCTCGCAATATATATCTAGACCATTTTAGGTTGGCAAATTGGGATCCCAAAAATTGGGCATGTGCAAAGGGGAGGGGGGCGCAAAGATTTTTGGCAGGCCGAGAGGGGGTTGGGGGGCAAGCGATTTTGGTGGGCCGTTTGAAATCCCCCAGCTCATAATTATTGCACCACAGCCCCTGAAATGCCAGGCAATAATTATGCCTAGTACCTCATCTGAAAATGTGCATAAGGGGTGGTGCAATAATCATGTGTACCCCCGGGTGGTAAATTTTTAGGCTGGTCTGCCAAAATTGCTCCCCCCCCCTTTTTATGTGCAAAACAGTCTTTCGCCCCCCCCCTTTGATGTGCAAAAAATATCCCCCTCCCGACTCTACCCCTATCATCGCATGAGGCACACTTGTTAAACATCCTTACACTGGAATGCAATGGAGCCCATAGCTATATTTTATCAAAAGAAGTCAAGTGTTAAACTCTTTCTTGTAAATATACTCCCGCGGGGGCTGTCCGTGGTCTTCTTTATCAGTTCGCAATAATGTCTCTTAGAGACTGTCCATAAATACCTTGGTGGGGGAATGGTAAAAAGGGAGGGGGGGGGGCAAAAAGTTTTGGACCTTAAAAGAAGGGAGACCAAAACGTTTTAGGTGTTTTGAAAGGGGGTGCCAAAAACGTTTTCCGCTTTAAGACCCAAAATTTCTGTTCGCTTCGCGCGCATTGAGCCTCTCTAGGCTTTTAATTCATGGGCAAGTTTTACAAAAATGTAGGCACTTCGTGCACACATTTCTATTAATTGACAACATGATCTGCAACATGCAACATCATGCACTATGAATGTATCCTATGATGGGTGCAGAGGTCAGTTTCAGCCTTTGTTACTACAATGTAGCCTCTACTACTAAATCACAATCTGGGTAGGTCTAAAAAATACTGACATTTTTATCATGTTTATCATAGAATTTTATTCTATACAAAGTAGGCTGCAAACATGATGCACCAATCTGGTCAAAAACTGGGAAAAATACAACTAAATCAAGAAAATATTTCAAATAAATTTCTTTGCACGTAAACTGCGCACTTAAATAAATACTATTTCTCATTGCGGAATATTTTGTTCACATAATAGGCCCATGGGTAGATTCACCACAGGCCCGGGTGCCGCGGTCTTAGGGGGCCAAAACTGACGCCTGTGTTTGTTTGTTCCAATTTTAACAATATTTGACCACCGTTGCTTCAATATGGCAAATTATTTTGCGCTGTTCGCGCGCATTTGCAGCCTACTCATAATAGCCACGGATCCGAATTATGCTGCTGTGCCTATGAACCTCCAATTCCTCTATTTTATTTATCCCTGTAAATCAGATAAACACCCTGATTTGGGACAAATCTAAAGTTAGTATTAGAGGAATGTTTCAAATTTTCCCCCCCTCAATGACATGTGACCTAGATACCGCACCACTGGAAACAACACCAATAAAAAAGTGTGTTTGTTATACGATAATTGGGGGTGGGGTCAAAAACGTTTTGTCTGTCAAAAGAGGGGGGTCAAAAAGTTTTAGCGGTCCATCACGGTGGGGAAAGACAAAAAAGTTTTCGAGCAAAAAATTTGAGGAAAACCAGCCCCGCTCTTATAATAACAGTAGATATAGCAAAATAAATTTACAGCTTCGGAATATCCAACGCGGGGACTGTTAGTTCATACACAATTTAAATACTAGTATCCCCCATGAACGTGAGATTTTATTTTTTAAAGGTTTGCCTTGTCTTAACAGCTGATGGCGCTGTGAACGTGAACTTGAACTTTGTCAACCTTTGTAAACAAAATAACTCGTTCGGTGATGGGCGCACACCACTAAATAAAGTTCCATTGAAATACACGTAAATATACATGAAAGTAAGTTTGATTTCTACCCTATATAAAACCAGTTTTCATATTTTGCTGGCACCAATGCCTTAAATAAAGATTAAAATTTAATTTAAATTGGTTATTTGAAACAAGTTGAGACTAACTTTTGAGATACGAGCCCCTGAACAGCGCCATCACGAATTTCAGCCGACACTCGCGCCTCCTTCCGGCCATGATATAATTGTTCCGATCACATGCACATTCGTGTCTGAATATTTTCTGAACAGATTTGTAATCTTGAGTTCCTGTTCTATCGGTTTAGTCAAAACATTCAAGAGTCACTAAAATTCGGTTCCTAAAGAACGCTGTAACGCTGTTCGCATAGACGCTATTTTACCGGGCCTATGCATGGTGGCAGCACACCACTAAATCCTTCCGCATTTGGTGTAACCCTTGATAGTCCCGGTAAACATAGGTCGGTAGTGAAAACAAGTGGGTGTCCCTTGGGAGCAAGATGAGTAGCCGTGATTGTTTATTATAATTTAATTAAAAGATATGCAATTGATCAATGTTCAGAATATCACAAAATGGTGCATCTTGATCTGGTCAAGAAGTTTGGCTCCCGAAACTAATCCGCGTGCGGACATGGTAAGGAGGCATTCGTGCATGCTAAAAATAAGGGTGGCGCTGTTCAGGTCCCCGTAGCTTAAAAGTTAGTCTCAACTTGTGTCAAAAAATCCATTTTAAATTAAATTTCAATCTTTATTTAAGACATTGGTGCTACTAAAATATGAACAATGGTTTTACATGGGGTAGAAAAACAAACTTACTTTCATGTATATTTACACGTATTTCAATGGGAGTTTATTTAGTGGTGTGCGCCTGGTACACCAAATCCGGAAGGACTTAATTGTGGTGTGCTGCCTTGAGGGTACATGCCACGAAATAGCTTTCCATAGACTTTACGTGCAAAATAGGGGTCACGTTTTAGGCTATAAGTCGAGTTACGTCTTACTTTGAAATATATATTTGATATCATCTTAATCAGAACAAAATACTGAATAAAATACCTGAAAAAGAAACAATATTTTAGGTATACTTTTTGAGAAAAATAGCGCTATATAAAAAGAATATGAAATTTTCCCGTGTTTACGTCCGACTGCTAACCGCGTTTTGACCTCGTGTGTTCATGCGCTCATCATCGTAAACATCACTCAAATTTTCGCGTTTTCTGTTCAAATTAGTAGAGATCACATTCACAAGTTCTAGCAAAACACGATTTGCAACACTAAAATTGTTAATATTGTACCGATTTTGCACATTTTTATGCAAAGTTGGGACTATAGTCGTGATAAACTTTTACCGGAAACCGCTTCACAGGCGGATTTAGTGGTATGAACCCTTGACTACACAGGGCGCCTTCCCTGGTAATCCATGTATTCCAACCGTTCAAGGTAGGTATGAATAATTAATCAGTTGACGTAATTTACAACCTCTAATGATGTAGTGTTTCGCTTGTTTCTACGAATACAGCCATGTTTGAATGTCATTACATAAATAATAATTTCATAATTTACATTCATACTAAAAAGTAATTATTATTATTATATTATTATTATTATGATTTATTATTATTATTATTATTATTATTATTATTATTATTATTATTATTATTATTATTATTATTATCATTATTATTATTATTATTATCATTATTATTATTATTATTATTATTAGTGTTATTATTATTAGTTATTGGTGTTATTGTTATTATTAGTGTTATTATTATTATTATTATTATTATTATTATTTTTATTGTTATTATTATTGTTATTATTATTATTATTATTATTATTATTTTATTTTTTATTTTATTATTATTATTATTATTGTTATTATTATTATTATTATTATTATTATTATTATATTTACCAAGCTAGGCCTAATAGATAATAAGAAGAGGAACAAGAAGAAGAATATTTAACATGTTAAAAGGTCTAACATCGTTGGCCAGGCCAACTGATGGCCAGGTTTGTGCAGTAACTAACTAAATACCAGCAAGTACTAAAGGTTTATTCTAGAATTTGGATAGGTAACCGTACATATTACAATGTTCTTTTTACTGGTCAGGACCTTGGGAGTTTGCACAATTATCATGGATTATGTTGCCATACAATGTTGAGATTCTGGAACACTTTATGAATAAATCCAGATGTGTTATAACTCTTTAAAGTAATAATAAATACCGGTAATAATAACAATTTTTTGTTTTGTTTCGTTTTTAATTACGAATAACAATGATTGAATGATGGATGCAATGGCAGTGGCGTAGCGTCATAGGGGCACAGGGGCATGTGCCCCCCCAATCGATAGCAAAATTTAGAAAATCCCATAGGAAAATTGCCGAAAAACGGCTTGTGCCCCCAATCATACCCGGTGCCCACCCAATCATGGTCGGTACCCCCCCCACACACACACACACACACACACACACACCAATATGATGACCCACGCTACTGTGTAATGGCATTCAGTTCACGATACATGCGTCGAAACAGAAAATACTACATATCCGCAGAGTTCGTAAATACGTCACCTGATTAATTATTCACAGTTTCCTTGAACGGTTGGAATACATGGATCATTGCCTGTTATCCACTAGTACAGGTTCGGCCAGTACATGTTGGATTTCTCACAGTATATTTCGTCATACAATCATGTTATATATCTGTGTTGTTGGTTTTATGTAGATACGCAGATGTGCTGAGGCGGTGACGTGTTAGAATATCTTTCGAGGATGTTATGTGAGGTAACTATAACAATAGCAAAGGAATATATTTTACAATATTTTTAATTCTTTGTTTCCTGGTCTAATTTTACCCGATACATCCACGGTTACGGTACGGTCGCGGTATAGATATTGTTATGATCCTGCAGATCATGAGAAATCATCTTATTAATTAGGTTATGAGTTAATTAATACATTTCGGGTTAATCATTATGTGATTCAATTATCGTTAATTATTATTGTTTCTTAGCAAGCTTAACCACGTGCTCCACACATGTGATAGTGATTAGCCCTTGCACCAAAATATTAGTGAGTAAAACGATGAGTCACACGCACTAAGCAGATGGTTCATTATTCCCCTGGCGGAGTGAACCGAATATTTGGTTCAGAGCAAACCACAGCGAACCGAATATTCGGTTCATGATTCCCCAGGCGTAGCGAACCGAATATTTGGTTCAGAGCAAACCACAGCGAACCGAATATTCGGTTCATGATTCCCCAGGCGTAGCGAACCGAATATTTGGTTCAGAGCAAACCACAGCGAACCGAATATTCGGTTCATGATTCCCCTGGCGTAGCGAACCGAATAATTGGTCCAGAGCAAACCACGGTGGACCAAATATTTGGTTCATGATTCCCCTGATACTAACAGTGACTAATGAGCGAGTATATAACCAAATGATCTGATAAGTTAAGGGAAGTCTCGACGGAGAGTTCTGACTGAGTGATTGACCGTGCATGTTTATGTGATGTAGACCTGAATAAATGTTCTATACCGATAGGTGAATCAAAGAAGAAGAATCAACTTGGTAGTATTTGTCTCCAATCCATAAAGGATACCCGCATAAGAGTTTTAACATTAATTGCTACCCCTGGGTACGCAACAATATAAATAAAAATACGAGGGTCATTCAATAAGTTCTACCTCCGCTCTTTTATAACTTTGGTTCTGTAAATAGTAGCTTCTTCAAACTTGGCATATTTAAACATTGGCATGTTACCTACAAATCGATGCAAATGTGTATTGATACCGTGTTCAGATTATTGTAGCTAGGTGACCGGTAATCGCTGATTTCCAACCGCCGGACCGACTTCATGAATAATTAATGCAATGACGTATGACATGTTTTCGAATACTAGTATTATCAACAGATTGAAGTACTATTATACAGACTTGCAGTGAATGTTTATTTATTTATTTATTTATTTATTTATTTATTTATTTATTTATTTATTTATTTATTTATTTTGTTTATTTTGTTATTTTGTTTGTTTAATCACCTATCATATCTCGAAGTATATGAATCGATCAAGCAAGCCAAGCAAGCAAGTTTTAATTAATCGATCAATCAAATATAAAATCACATGTGTCAAACTAGACTTCTCCGTAGTCCACTTGCCAATTGTGCACTACTCTGGCTATTACATTTAAGCTTAAAACTCTGATTTAATTAATGAGTGCACAATTGATAGATTTTCACAACTGATCTTTTCAGTCACCGTACGCCCTCTGTTTGTTAGCTTCAAACTGGCAGATTCTAAAATTAGAATTGTTCAGTATTGAAGTGTCATTATAATTATGCCATTATGATATGTTGCATTCAATAATATAAGCCTACGTAGGGCCTCTATACTTTACTTTTACTGTCACAAATATAATTATATAGCCTAAACTTTTTCATAACCATTTTATACTAGTATTTTGATATACTAAATATCAGTATAATTTCGAGTTCAACTGAATGCGTTCATCATGATTAATAACATTTTATTTATCAAAAATCGACTATGGCATAGTCTAGTGTCAAACAAGAAAACATATTGCAAGACGATACTCACTCACTCACTATAATAACTAGATAACTAAATAACATAACTAAATAATTAGATAACTAAATAACATAACTAGATAACTAAACAACATAAGATAACGGGATAACTAAACTAAATAAGATAACTAAACTAAATTAGATAACTAAATAAGATAACTAGATAACTAAATAAGGTAACTAGATAACTAAATAAGATAACTAGATAACTAATTAAGAGAACTAAATACTAGATAACTATAACTATATATGATAACTAGATAAGGGAGTGTTCAGAAATACTTTGGTGGGGTGGGCTGGTAAAAAGGGAGGGGGGACCAAAAAAGTTTTGGACCTAAAAAGAGGGGGCCACCAAAAAGTTTTAGGTGCCAAAAAAGTTTTCCTCTTCAAAATTTTCTCGCGCTTCGCGCGCATTGAGACCATCTATATCACTTTTAATATGGGCCAGTTTTGGGTTTCAGTGCTTTTGTTTGAAAAGTGTACACATATAACATTAAAAATGGTCTGCAACATCTGGGTTGGTCTAAGAAATACTGGCACTTTTTACCATAGAATTTTATATCTCTTCAAAGTAGGCTACAAATATGATTATGTTAAGTACCAATCTGATCAAAATACAACTACATCAAGAAAATATTGCAAATAAATTAGATATCTTTGCACGTACTGCACACTTCAGTTTACTATTTCTCATTGCAAAATTATTTTGTACACATAAGCCCATGGGTAGATTTACCATAGGGCAGAGTGGGCCCAGGTGCCACGGTCTTTGGGGGCCAAAACTGATACCTGTGTACATTTGCGTGACCAAATGAATCTAGTATTTGACCATTTTAGCTTTTTGCATAAATTAGTTCCAATTTTAACAATATTTGACCATTCAAGCTTCAATATGGCCAATACTATTCATAATAGCCACGGATCCAAATTATGCTGATGTGCCTATGAACCTCCAAATAAATCCTCTATTTCATTTATCCCTGTAAAATCAGATAAACACCCTGATTTTTCCTTGTGCTTGTATTTCATGCGCAATTGTCCCACTAGGAATGTTATAAACAGTTGCCTCCCTCAATGACATGTGACCCAGAAACCACACCACTGGAAACAACACTATTAAGTATGTTTGTTATACGATAATGGGGGGGTCAAAAAAGTTTTGTCTCTCAAAAGAGGGGGGTCAAAAAAGTTTAGCAGTCCATCGAGGGGGGGGTCAAAAAGTTTTCGAGTGAAAAATTTGAGGAAGACCAGCCCCCCTACCAAAGTATTAATGAACACTCCCTAACCAAATAAGGTAACTAAAGAAGATAACTAAACTAGATAACTAAACTAGATAACTAAACAAGATAACTAAATTAGATAACTAAACAAGATGACTAAACAAGATAACTAAACGAGATAACTAAACTAGATTACTAAACAACATAAGATAACGGGATAACTAAACTAAATAAGATAACTAGAAAACTAAACTAAATTAGATAACTAAATAATATAACTAGATAACTAAATAAGGTAACTAGATAACTAGATAATTAATTAAGAGAACTAAATAAGATAACTAGATAACTATATAAGATAACTAGATAACCAAATAAGATAACTAAATAAGATAACTAAACTAGATAACTAAACTAGATAACTAAACAAGATAACTAAATTAGATAACTAAACAAGATGACTAAACAAGATAACTAAACTAGATAACTAAACTAGATAACTAAACAACATAAGATAACGGGATAACTAAACTAAATAAGATAACTAGATAACTAAACTAAATTAGATAACTAAATAAGATAACTAGATAACTAAATAAGGTAACTAGATAACTAAATAAGATAACTAGATAACTAATTAATCGAACTAAATAAGATAACTAGATAACTATATAAGATAACTAGATAACTAATTAATCGAACTAAATAAGATAACTAGATAACCAAATAAGATAACTAAATAAGATAACTAAATAAGGTAACTAAATAAGATAACTAAACTAGATAACTAAACTAGCTAACTAAACAAGATAACTAAATTAGATAACTAAACAAGATGACTAAACAAGATAACTAAATTAGATAGCTAAACTAGATAACTTAACTAGATAACTTAACTAGATAACTAGAAAACTTAACTAGATAACTTAACTAGATAACTGGATAACTTAATTAACTAGATAACTTAACTAGATAACTGGATAACTTAACTACATTAGATAACTAGGTTAGATAACTAGATAAATAACTAGATTAGATAACTAGATTAGATAGCTAGATTAGATAACTAGATTAGATAACTAGATTAGATTACTAGATTAGATAACAAGATTAGATAACTAGATTAGATAGCTAGATTAGATAACTAGATTAGATAGCTAGATTAGATGACTAGATTAGATAGCTATATTAAATAACTAGATTAGATAACTAGATTAGATGACTAGATTAGATAACTAGATTAGATAACAAGATTAGATAACTAGATTAGATAACTAGATTCGATAACTAGATTAGATTACTAGATTAGATAACAAGATTAGATAACTAGATTAGATAGCTAGATTAGATAACTAGATTAGATAGCTAGATTAGATGACTAGATTAGATAGCTATATTAAATAACTAGATTAGATAACTAGATTAGATGACTAGATTAGATAACTAGATTAGATAACAAGATTAGATAACTAGATTAGATAACTAGATTCGATAACTAGATTAGATTACTAGATTAGATAACAAGATTAGATAACTAGATTAGATAACTAAACTAGATTAGATAGCTAGATTAGATAGCTAGATTAAATAACTAGATTAGATAGCTAGATTAGATAACTAGATTAGATAGCTAGATTAGATAACTAGATTAGATAACTAGATTAGATAACTAGATTAGATAACTAGATTAGATAGCTAGATTAGATAACTAGATTAGATAACTAGATAACTAGATTAGATAACTAGATTAGATGACTAGATTAGATAACTAGATAACTAGGTTAGATTACTAGATTAGATTACTAAATAAATAAATAAATAAATAAGCAAGCAGCAGCTACGCCCCACCCCCCTATATTTTTCTCCCCCCAGTTCCCCCCCCCCCTCCACTTTTTAGGCACCCTCCTCCAATTACGTATTAAAAATGTCTACTTTTTGCGGCAATTTTGCGCAAAATTTGTCGAATTTGCCCAGCCCCCCCCCCCCCAAATTCATTTGCCCCCTCCCCCGAAAAAATTCCTGGCCGCCACTGAACAATTAGGCCTATCAATTAATTTATTAAATGGCAACGACTTACACCACTCTGAAGTAAGCATAAACAAATAAAAACTAAAAACCTTATTAACAAATAAACAAAAAAATAAACAAATTAACAAACTAACTTATAAATAAATACATAAACAGGCAAATAATAAACAAAATATCAACAAAAATAACAAACAAATAAACAACAAACTTCTAAACAAACAAATAAACAATATGATTAACAAAAAATAAACAAATAAATAAACAAAATTAACAAATTTATAAAAATAAATAAGATACTTCACATAAAATAACAGACAAATAAACAAACTTCTAAACAAACAAATAAACAATATAATTAACAAAAAAATAAACAAACTTCTAAACCAATTAATAAACAAATAAACATACACTTATAAACAAACACACAAAATACAAACAAATGAACAAGGTCATTAACAAATCATAAACAAACAAGCAAACAAATAAATTAATAAACTTATAAACAAATAAATAAACAATATGATTAACAAAACTTATGAACAAATAGATAAACAAACAAACTTATAAACAAACAAACAAAATACAGACAAACAACAAAGTCATTAACCAAAGATAAAAAACAAGCAAACAAACAAATAAATTAACAAACTTAAAACAAATAAACAGTATGATTAACACAAAATTAGTAAATAAACAAACAACAAACTTCTTAAAATAAACAAATAAACAAAATAATTAACATAAAATAACAAACAAATAAACAAACTTATAAACAAACAAACAATATAATTGACAAAAAATAATTAAATAAACAAACTTATAAACAAATAAACTTATAAACAAACAAAAAAATAGAAACAAATAAACAAAACATTAACAAAACATAAATAAACAAGCAAACAAATAAATTAACAGACTTATAAACAAATAAATAAACAATGATTAACAAAAAATAAACAAATTAACAAACTCATAAACAAATTAATAAAGAAACGTTTAAACAAACAAGTACACAAAACAATTAACAAAAAAGCAAACAAATAATTATTAAATAAGCAATAACAAACAAATAAACCAAATGCCCATGTAGTATTCCGTGACCGTGCACTGTATTTTAATACTGAGCCTGTGCACAGAATACCTAGAACGCTAGGATATACGTCATTTAATTAATTATTCATAGGTCGGTCCGGCGGTTGGAAATCAGCGATTGCCTAGGTGGGTATGACCTCAGAACCAAAATAAGATTTGATACACCAGAAACTGTAAAAACTCTAGTTCCAATAATTGGAACTCACGGCTCCTCAAACGTTCGAAATTTGTAGTTACTACAACTATAAAAACTCGTAAAACATTTACATGAAAATATGTGTGTAATTGTGTATCCCACGAGATTGGCTCGATATGCAAGTGTTATGAATTATGATTATGCTTTAGAACAGACTGTAACTAAAACAACATCAAATGTGCAACCAAACAGCAAGATGACCTGTAATAAAAATGCATTTTGTTGAGATTTTTATACCACTGGAAACCTCTGGCTACATAACGTTTATGTACCAAAAATGTCTTGCAGATTAATTCACTTAGCAAAAATATCGTCAAATTTGAATTTCGTTCTGGTATACCAGAAGCTACCAGAACGAAATTACAACAGTGGCTCTATTGAACATTGTAATACACATAATCATGCATCACCCGTAAACGCAAAATTGGAATCAACTGAAATGTTGAGATTAAGCTTTTTTCGTGGATATCTACTAAAAATGTCATAAAAAGAGGATGTTAGGATCACGAAATCCTCCTTTAACTTTAAAAAATCAATTTTTTACATGTTTGTATGTCTGGTGGTCCTTCAGAACACGAGAATCTAATTGCAGACCATCTGTATGACATGGCTATTCAGTTCTGTCTCAGAGCTGAAAATTAAAAATAAAGTCACCCAGCCACTTTGTGTCCCTTACCCTTGCCAATTCAGTTCGGGGGCACTGCTAATTCAAAGACGTCTCTGATATCAAAGACGGGTCAGTGATTTCACATACGGGGTCTGTGATATCACATACGTTGTGCTTTTTGACAGTTCGGCGCTAGATGCAGCAATTCGGCACAGAATATGCTTTCCTATGTTTAGCAAATATCTATCTGTGCAAACATCATATCTATCTGTGCAAATTCTGACAAATGGTCTCAGAAAATACTTAGATTGCAAAATCGAGCCATTTACGGCCCAAATCCAACAATTCACGGGGAAGGGGTGAATATTTTGGCAAGGAAAACAATGTGGGGACAAGGAATTTTTTGCCAGTCAACGAGGGGGGAGGGGAGCGATATTTGACACGCATTGTGGCGGCACGCTGGCGGCACCTTTTACACTTACACTTACACTTAGATTTGATGGGTTAAAATTATAGGTTTAAGCCTTTTAGTTCCCCATATCCATTCTTGCTCCAAAACTTGTCAATTTTGCCCTTGAATTGGTTTGTTGTCTTAACATTCACTACTTCTTTGGGAAGTTTATTCCATGTATCTACCACTCTCTGGGAGAAGAAAAAACTTCCTCAGGTTTAGACCTTTGTGCAGCTGCTTCTTGAAGAGCTTAAAGTTGTGTCCTCTGGTGTCTGTGTTGTGTGACTTGGTGAAGAGCTCCTCTGGTCTGATGTCTTCTAGGCCGTTCAAGATTTTGAATACCTCTATCAGGTCTCCTCTTAATCTTCTGACCTCTAGCGGGTAAAGATCCAATTCTTCAAGCCTTTCCTGATATGGTTTGTCTCTTAAACTTGGTACCAGTTTAGTAGCTCTTCTTTGCACCTTTTCGATTTCTTTGATATCGTTGACTTGGTAAGGACTCCATGCTTGGACACAATACTCCACATGTGGACGAACATAGGCTCTATACAGGATGGAGAAACTCTCTTTATCAATGTACTTGAATGTTCTCTTGATGATTCTCAGACTCGTCATGGCCTTGTTGGCAGCCTTTGTACACTGCATTGATGGTTTGCAGTCATCTGTGATGTAAACACCCAGATCCTTCTCCTCTTTGGCCACCACAATTTCATCATCTCCAAGGACATAGGCTCTCTCAGGGTTGTCGTTTCCCAGGTGCATGCATTTACATTTTGATGCATTGAAACGAAGGAGCCATGTATCTGACCAGTCCTTGAGTTGGTTGAGATCATCCTGTATAGCATCACTTCCTTCAGAGCTGTCTTTCTTGACCCTGTTGTACAGCTTGGTGTCGTCCGCAAACATTTTAGTTGTTGACGTAACTACCTCTGGCAAATCATTGACGTACAATACAAAGAGTATTGGCCCTAACACTGACCCTTGCGGTACGCCACTCATGACATCGGCCCAGTCTGACAATTCTTTTCTCACTCCAACCTGTTGTTTCCTATCCTGAAGGAAATCCTTGATCCAGTCTAAGATCTTGCCAGAAATCCCATAAGCTCTCAGTTTGGAGATAAGCCGTTTATGAGGAACTGTGTCGAAGGCCTTTGCGTAGTCAAGATATATGACATCTACTCCAAATCCTTCATCCAAGCTTCCTGTGATGTCTTCTAGAGTGGTGAGTAAGTTGGTCATGCATGATCTTCCACTTCTGAACCCGTGCTGATCTTCTGAGAGCAGATTATGTTGGTTGACATGGTCGAGAATGGCATCTCTCAGTAGCGACTCCATGATTTTGCAAGGAACGCTGGTAAGGCTGACTGGTCTGTAGTTGCAAGCCTGGTTTTTTGACCCTTTCTTGAATATTGGTGAAACTCTTGCCAGTTTCCAGTCGTCTGGGATACAGCCTTCCTCAAGCGATTTCTTAAAGATCCTGAACAGAGGGACAGCCATTTCATTCTTGCATTCTTTGAGAACGTTAGCATGTACTTGATCTATACCTGGTGACTTATCTTGCTTCAACCTATCCAGCTTCTTCACTACATCATCAAGAGTAAACTCTGCTCCACTGAGCTCTTCCATGTCTGGCTTACGGTCTGATAGAGTTGGTGGTTCGCCATCAGGTTCTTGTGTGAAGACACTCTGAAAGAAGTTGTTCAAAACATCAGCTGTTTCTTTGTCAGTCTTGGTAAGATCACCCTGCTCATTCTCCAATTGGGAGACTCCTGACTTGACCTTTTGTTTAGCACGAACATAGCTGTAGAAGGCTTTCGGTTTCTTCTTAAAATCTCTCATGATTTTCTTCTCATAATCTACCTGGGCTCTTCTAACTTTCTTCTTGGTTATGTTACTCTGCTTCCTATACGCCTCATAATCTTTGTACTGCTGTGTCTTCCTGTATCGCTGATACATGCTGTATTTCTTCCGAATTGACCGCTTTACTCCAGACTTCAACCATTGCGGCTTCTTGCTTTTCTTCTTCTTGAGGGGAACATGTTCATGTATGGTTGTTTCATACGCTTCTTTGAAGATGTTCCATGCTTCATTGTAATTCTTATCTTTAAACTCTTCTTCCCAATTCACATTCTTGAAGTGGTTCTTGACCTTAACATAATCACCTTTTGGGTAGTTGAATGACGTGGTCTCATTGTCGACTCCTTGGAAGCTAGACTTTGTTTCATGCTCCCAGAATAGGCCATCATGATCGCTGTTTCCGAGCGGTGCCAGATGCTCAATGTTGTTTACCATCTGCTCGTCTCTGGAGAAGACAAGATCAAGCATGGATGGTTTCTGGGTACCTCTATTCTCGTAGGCTTTTCGACATGTTGCACTAGATATAGATCTTGTGTTGTGTCAAAGAACTTCTGTGCCTCTTCAGTGTCCCCACCACTCTCTATCTTGCCTTGCTTCCAGTTAATTTCAGAGAAATTGTAGTCACCCATGAGTAGTAGGTGAGTAGCATTCTTAACTTTTGCAGCATGTTCAAGTTGCTCGCATAGCTTGCGGTTGTTCTCATCTGTACTGTTAGGACTTCTGTAGCATAGTTCAACTAACACTTTCTCATTCTTCTCTAACTCAATCAAACACCACACTGAGCTGTTGAAGTCATTGGAATTGTTGATCTCGTGACAAGCAACCGCTGACAGTGACTCATGGATGTACAGAATAACACCGCCTCCTCTACCACTTGGTGAATCTTTGTCAAGTCTAAACATAACATAGCTGTCAAAGGCAACTTCGCTGTCCATTATTGTGCTGTTACACCAGGACTCTGTTACACCAATCACATCTGGTTTTAGATCATCAATGGTTGCCTCAAGCTCAGTTCTCTTATTCATCACGCTCTGGGTATTGGTACAGTAGCAAGTAATCTTCCTGGTACTCCTTGAAGCATTACAAGGTGTTCCGTCTTTATTACCATTCACTTTCTTTGTAGGTCTGTTATTTTCTTGTCTACCGTTAGCAGCTATCTCTTCATCTCTTGATGTGTCACCTCTTTTCTCATGTCTCTTATTTTGATTTTCATGTCTATTGTTAGCAGCTGTCATCTCCTCTCCAGATGTATGTCTCTTGTTGGCTTCTTGTATTCTTTTGGCATCATCCTCCTCATCTCCAGTTGTGCTGTGTCTCTTGTGATCTTCTTGCCTAGTGTTAGCAGCTTTCTCTTCTTCTCCAGTTGTTTTATGTCTCTTATGAATTTCTTGTCTCCTGTTGGCTGCTTTTTTCTTTTTCTCCAATTGTATCACGTCTTTGGTGTTTATGTTTACTCACATGTCTCTTGTAAACTTCTGACAATTCTTTTCTCACTCCAACCTGTTGTTTCCTATCCTGAAGGAAATCCTTGATCCAGTCTAAGATCTTGCCAGAAATCCCATAAGCTCTCAGTTTGGAGATAAGCCGTTTATGAGGAACTGTGTCGAAGGCCTTTGCGTAGTCAAGATATATGACATCTACTCCAAATCCTTCATCCAAGCTTCCTGTGATGTCTTCTAGAGTGGTGAGTAAGTTGGTCATGCATGATCTTCCACTTCTGAACCCGTGCTGATCTTCTGAGAGCAGATTATGTTGGTTGACATGGTCGAGAATGGCATCTCTCAGTAGCGACTCCATGATTTTGCAAGGAACGCTGGTAAGGCTGACTGGTCTGTAGTTGCAAGCCTGGTTTTTTGACCCTTTCTTGAATATTGGTGAAACTCTTGCCAGTTTCCAGTCGTCTGGGATACAGCCTTCCTCAAGCGATTTCTTAAAGATCCTGAACAGAGGGACAGCCATTTCATTCTTGCATTCTTTGAGAACGTTAACATGTACTTGATCTATACCTGGTGACTTATCTTGCTTCAACCTATCCAGCTTCTTCACTACATCATCAAGAGTAAACTCTGCTCCACTGAGCTCTTCCATGTCTGGCTTACGGTCTGATAGAGTTGGTGGTTCGCCATCAGGTTCTTGTGTGAAGACACTCTGAAAGAAGTTGTTCAAAACATCAGCTGTTTCTTTGTCAGTCTTGGTAAGATCACCCTGCTCATTCTCCAATTGGGAGACTCCTGACTTGACCTTTTGTTTAGCACGAACATAGCTGTAGAAGGCTTTCGGTTTCTTCTTAAAATCTCTCATGATTTTCTTCTCATAATCTACCTGGGCTCTTCTAACTTTCTTCTTGGTTATGTTACTCTGCTTCCTATACGCCTCATAATCTTTGTACTGCTGTGTCTTCCTGTATCGCTGATACATGCTGTATTTCTTCCGAATTGACCGCTTTACTCCAGACTTCAACCATTGCGGCTTCTTGCTTTTCTTCTTCTTGAGGGGAACATGTTCATGTATGGTTGTTTCATACGCTTCTTTGAAGATGTTCCATGCTTCATTGTAATTCTTATCTTTAAACTCTTCTTCCCAATTCACATTCTTGAAGTGGTTCTTGACCTTAACATAATCACCTTTTGGGTAGTTGAATGACGTGGTCTCATTGTCGACTCCTTGGAAGCTAGACTTTGTTTCATGCTCCCAGAATAGGCCATCATGATCGCTGTTTCCGAGCGGTGCCAGATGCTCAATGTTGTTTACCATCTGCTCGTCTCTGGAGAAGACAAGATCAAGCATGGATGGTTTCTGGGTACCTCTATTTCTCGTAGGCTTTTCGACATGTTGCACTAGATATAGATCTTGTGTTGTGTCAAAGAACTTCTGTGCCTCTTCAGTGTCCCCACCACTCTCTATCTTGCCTTGCTTCCAGTTAATTTCAGAGAAATTGTAGTCACCCATGAGTAGTAGGTGAGTAGCATTCTTAACTTTTGCAGCATGTTCAAGTTGCTCGCATAGCTTGCGGTTGTTCTCATCTGTACTGTTAGGACTTCTGTAGCATAGTCCAACTAACACTTTCTCATTCTTCTCTAACTCAATCAAACACCACACTGAGCTGTTGAAGTCATTGGAATTGTTGATCTCGTGACAAGCAACCGCTGACAGTGACTCATGGATGTACAGAATAACACCGCCTCCTCTACCACTTGGTGAATCTTTGTCAAGTCTAAACATAACATAGCTGTCAAAGGCAACTTCGCTGTCCATTATTGTGCTGTTACACCAGGACTCTGTTACACCAATCACATCTGGTTTTAGATCATCAATGGTTGCCTCAAGCTCAGTTCTCTTATTCATCACGCTCTGGGTATTGGTACAGTAGCAAGTAATCTTCCTGGTACTCCTTGAAGCATTACAAGGTGTTCCGTCTTTATTACCATTCACTTTCTTTGTAGGTCTGTTATTTTCTTGTCTACCGTTAGCAGCTATCTCTTCATCTCTTGATGTGTCACCTCTTTTCTCATGTCTCTTATTTTGATTTTCATGTCTATTGTTAGCAGCTGTCATCTCCTCTCCAGATGTATGTCTCTTGTTGGCTTCTTGTATTCTTTTGGCATCATCCTCCTCATCTCCAGTTGTGCTGTGTCTCTTGTGATCTTCTTGCCTAGTGTTAGCAGCTTTCTCTTCTTCTCCAGTTGTTTTATGTCTCTTATGAATTTCTTGTCTCCTGTTGGCTGCTTTTTCTTTTTCTCCAATTGTATCACGTCTTTGGTGTTTATGTTTACTCACATGTCTCTTGTAAACTTCATGTCTATTGTTGGCGGCTTCCTCTTCGTCTCCAGTTGTGTTGTGTCTCTTGTGGTCTTTTTGTCTACTGTCTACTACTTTGTCCTCTTCTCCAGTTTTGCTGTGTCTCTTGTCAAGCTGCTTGTTTACTTCACATGATCCATACTTTGTAGACTTATCCACTACCTCATCTCTTGGTCTATGACCTATAGACACACTATCAACTTCCTCTTCATCCGGTCCACATTTTAAAGACCTATCATCTACTTCCTCACTTGATCTACAACTTGCAGACTCACTAGCACTCTCATGTCTATAAATAGACAATTCATCTTCACATGGTCTATGAATAGACCTATCATCTACTTCCTCGCTTAATCTACAACTTGCAGACTCACTATGCTCACTAGCACTCTCATGTCTATAAATAGACAATTCATCTTCACATGGTCTATGAATACACCCATCATCTACTTCCTCACTTGATCTACAACTTGCAGACTCACCAGCACTCTCATGTCTATAAATAGACAATTCACCTTCACATGGTCTATGAATAGACCCATCATCTGCTTCCTCACTTGATCTACAACTTGCAGACTCACCAGCACTCTCATGTCTATAAATAGACAATTCATCTTCACATGGTCTATGAATAGACCCATCATCTACTTCCTCACTTGATCTACAACTTGCAGACTCACCAGCACTCTCTTGTCTATGAATAGACAATTCATCTTCACATGGTCTATGAATAGACCTATTATCAACAAAACATGGTCTATGACGACTTGTAATAGACGCACTTACATGTAGTCCAGAACTTTTGGACCTGACATCATTATCGTATGATCTATCACTTGTAGACTCATCATAATGATCACTGAAATTGCTGTTATGCTTCCTGGCATCAGCTGAATTTTGTCTAGTACTTTTAGACTCTTCCTTTGGTGCGACGTGTGTGTTCGGTGCTGTGCTAAGTGCATTAGTGCTGTGTGAACCTCTCTGGTAGCTTGACTTAATCGTCTGCCTCTCCTCTTCCTTGTCTCCTCCCACCTCCACGAAAGGGCTGGTCACCACTGGTGATCCTCCCACTTTTGATGGTTAACCCACTTTCACCAAGTTCTTTTCGGGAATTCAGTTGAGCACGTAGTTTCCTATTCTGCACTCGTTCCTGGTACGTCAAGTCGGGGGTGATGTACACATTACTCCTAGCTTTATCCTTGCTATTCCTCAGCTTCTTGGCATTTGTCAAGGCTTTCTTCTTTGCATTCTCATTGTTCACGGTGACTTTCAGTAATCGTGGCCGTCTGCCATCGTCATCTGATTTCTTCCCTAATCTAACAGGCTGAGTAATTTCAAAGTCTTCAACATCTAATTCTTCCAGAATGTCGGTAACTTGCATCACATCATAAGCTTTTCTATCTTCACTTTCTACACTCTCTGACTCTGGTATGTTGTGAACAATCAAATTACATTCCCTGTTGCTCCTTTCTTGCAGGTAGTGTGAAACCTTTTCCTCAATCATTTCTTCCAATCTTTCTTCCCTGTTAACAGTAGCTTTCTCAAGTTTCCTGAACCCTTCAATCATTACGTCAAGTTTCTTCTTCACTTCCATCATTTCATCTGTCTGTTTACCTGGACTACCACCACGTAGGCCCCTACCTTGTACGAAGCAGGTCACTGTTGGGATACACGCATCACAAAACCACATGAGGTTAGCCTGGTATTTACTTTTCTTGGTTAGTAACTTATACTCTGTCTGATTGAAGCCAGCACATGCCTGATGTTCCCATCTGCCACACTTGTCACAACAAACAGCTTTATCATCATCATTTATTTGCTTTCGGCAAGATAGGGCAGGACACATAATAATGGTGTCAACTACTACTTCACTTGGTTCATTTTGCTTTGAGCTACGGGGGGTTGGTATGCCAGGGAGAATACGTGTTCTAGTATTAGGTGTCAATGTCATTGGATTTGTACTATCACCATGATCACTACCAGTACCAACATGACCAGTTCTCTCACGGCGATGGTCTGGTGTCATTGGATTTGCTTTACCATTCTTACTGCTAGCACTACTACCAGTTCTCTCACGGCGATTGCTATCAGGTAATAAGCGTGAGGCACTAGTGTTTACACTACTATGGTTGGCACTGGCTATTGGACTCTGTATATTTATACTACCACTACATGTACCTGTACCACTCCCGTTCCCGTCGAACTCATGGCCGCCATCTTGGATTTTGTGTTTACTACTGCGGGCATGACGGGTTTTTGATTTTTCAGTTTCACTTGTTACAGACTGTGTTCTGCTCGTTCTAACCATGATTATATGGATATGGGGTTTAGCTTAACCTTAAATAGTATCCCAATCAAACCTGAACGGTCCTCTTCTTCAGCAAAATCTTGATTTTCTTCCAATTTTTCAGGACACTCGGCAAAACACGTCTGAACACTACTCGGTGTTTCTAGACTTTCAAAAATATGTTCAAAATGACTTGGGGGGAAAATGGTAGGCCCCTATGGAAACGTTCAGGCCTAACCTCGTGGCCTGACTCTTCTTGCACACGTGCATGGGGATGAATTCGGATAAATATGGACACTTGTATTTTATTAATAGGGGTGGGGTTATGTTATGATCAGGTGGCTCAAAATAGATCAATAAATTACGGTAAATCAGGCGCGTGCCCAGGGGGTGGGGCTTTTGGGCCTTTCAGTCCCGGGGTCTTAAAAAAAGAGGGAGGCAGAGAGAGAGAGAGAGAGAGAGAGAGAGAGAGAGAGAGAGAGAGAAGGAGAGGGAAGAGGGAGGGAAGGGGATGGGAGTGACAGAGAAGTGGCGTAGCCGGGCCCGTACGCAGTATTTCTTTTAGGGGTGCTGATTTTAAAAAGTGGACCTTCTACCCAAAACTTTGGACTTATTTGACTAAAAAGCATAAAAAACAGTAAGGTATATAGACAGTGCCCCCTAAAAAATCGAAGGGGTGGAAAAGGGAGGGAAAAGGAAAAGGCCTACTTTTTCGGTCTAATTTCCCAAAAATTGAAAGAAATATCCCGAAAACTGAAAACAAATATAAAATAATACCATTACCGGGACGAAAATGTTACAATCGGCACAAAATATTAGCAAAACTGGGATGAAAATTTTGTTTTGCCACAGCCACCTAGCCTCATTTCAATGTCCGAGCATTTTAGGCAAAAGAAAGGCAGAAAAGTGGAAAGAAAACAAGGAAGTAAAGAAGAAGAGTACGTTCTGAGTCATTGCGCATCATAATTATGTTCATGCTTGAAATTTGTGACACGGAAATCGCATCCACTGGAAATCCGTTCTAAAATACATATTATGCATTATCATGACATGATGATATGGCCTATAGGCTATGCTTAAGGGCTGGGGTATGAGCGACCTTGAAGTTCCGGTATCTGGAGAGGGGAAGCAATGAGTTACCCCAAATCACAGCGGCAGGTAGTGACTGGGCCGCCGAGTGCTAATATATATTTATTTTGGAAGGTTCGTGTTTGTTTTAAATTTTGGGGCGTTTTTCCAAAATTTGATATTTTTGGTCATATTTCAAAAAAGCGACATGCCAAAGACAACTCTTTGGGCACATAGTTTGTTATTGTTATTGCAGTTCTTTTCCACATACCTACGTTAGCATTCGATTGGGTGATTTACTAATATTATATATTTTATGACTGCAATTTGGCGTTTTCAATGCGTTTTACACGTATCATGAAATTAACGCAAATATCTAGTCACGCTGCTTTTAGAATTTTTACCTGATCGTCGGCTTTTGCAGGCAACAGAATGCAGATTGGCTCACGATAGATGTCGTATTCCTCTATGTGGTTCACTCATTGATAAAATGAGTTTGCATTCCTTGTAACAACACACACATTGCCGTCTGGAAACCGGGTCTGGTACTGATTTTGGGACAGCCAATAGACTTCAGCGCCGTATCAAATCTCATAAAAACCACACGACTGACGACTATGTGTTTATGTTTCCCGCACGAAAGCTTGTGTCTACATCTATTACTATACTTTTTTGGAAACGTATTGACCTTTGACCATTCTTTGTAAACGCCCTGATATGACCTTGATATGTTCGCTTGATTGGGTACGTTATAGCATCCATTTCATTGAGGTGTTAGGACTTGGTCAGTAGATAATACTTGCAGGGATACAATAGTTTAACATGGTGTGTGAGCATGGTGAAAGACTCATTATTGATTAGGCGCGGACATATTAAAGGTACAGGTCCTTTGCGTGTATAGCAGAAAATTATAATAGAATGTGTGAATAGAATGTTTGGAATTTTGCAACTAAAATACTAACTGCATTCTGCATTATGTATTTATTTATTTATTTAGGCCTATGCCTATTTATTTATTTACTGACTTATTTATTTATTTTATTTATTTGGTATATTAGTTAGTAGGCCTAGTTAGTAATATTCCATGATAGGCCTACGTCGGTTTATTAATGATTGTTGATAACTTGACAACTTGATTGATTGATCGATTGATAGTCATTTCACATTATATTCCTAGTTTATAGGCCAATTTGAATAACATCGTAGGCCTACATTAGATAAATAGACCTATCAGTATTGATTTATTCTATTCAGCAATATCAAGGATTACTATCAAACTTCTCATAGCTGATTGTCAGTTGGCTCAGTGGTAACGCAGTAGGTTTTACAACACCGAGGTCCCGGGTTCGATTCCCACCTCTGCCTATTTTTTGCAAGGCTGAGAAAAAATGAAATTTCTGGACTGCAAACTTATTTGGCGCGCGATCTGAGCTGGTCCTTTTCTGGTGGCTGTGTCTGTTACAGGCACACTCCCTCTGCATCCAAACCAGGTTCACGCTCATTACACCTCCCTTAATCATGATGGTCGGAAAAATAAGTTAATAATAGGGGCCTAATGTAAAATGTTTTTAGTTTGAGGATAATATCCCCTCTCACAATTCGGGTCCGTTGAAATCTATTATGCCTAAAATAATACCAATAAATAAGTGTAAACTTTTACACAAAATGACTTTATTGTGCCTTTCATTAATTATTTGAAACTTCCCCAACTTCCGAGGGAGCATATCCCCTCATGCACCCTTCTCCGTCAAAAAGAAAAGGCTAACTTGCAAGTATCCATATGATATAGGCCTAATTGAGTAGGTTCATACCCATAACATTTGCGGCCCAGAAGTCAGGTCCGCAGGAAATTTGTATGAATTACAGGCCTATCATTCATAAATATATGCCTATAAGCCTATTATAGCATATCCCCCTCAAGCACCCCTTGCGTTAAAACAAAAAGGCTACACTTAGGCTGAATTGTAGGAGTTATTGAGCACACGTATTCATTTAAATTTAAACAGCTAATTTCCTCAGGCCTCGACCGCTTTATACGGCCAATAAAATCAACTAAATATCTGCACTGATCATTTATATTTCGCACCATTGGCAAGCAAGCGAACACTCTGTCAGTTTTATCTTCATGTTTTACCATGTTTACAAACCGCGATCGGGGAGGCGAAGCCGACCGTCTTGTAAACCTACAACTTGTTTAGCTCATTAATGTTTGTATGTAAATGACCCAATGCACTGACGAAATACGCTGTTTTCATTGGTGGTTGTACGATGATCATACCGCCCATTAGCCCCATTGTCAATCTTGCGGTCGAGAAGGTTGTTGTTTTCCAATACGAAACAGCTGTGCTGCACATTTACGTGCATGCACCTTGTGCGTCGAGTGTTTACGTTTCAAACAATGTTATATCAGTACGACAGCAACTTCGTGACCTCTTTTGTTCGACAGAAAATTTATACGGGTTGGTGAACACGGGTTACGTAACACAATGTTGAAATTTTAGCCGGCAAACGCTTTTTATCAAAATAGCTCCAGAAATGGAAGACACGAGTCGTATATTGCTCCATTTATGTATCCTGACCACAGATAAGATATCAAACATTTGTGTAAAGCAACAAATAACGTGTAAAAGTTGAATTAAATGGGAAAAAAAGAAGCTTGAACATGTCCAAAGTAGCTCGGAAAATGAGAAAAATTGCATGTCACGAACACAAAAATGTTCATATCATCAAGCAAGAAAAAGCGCCGGAATCAAAAATGGGTGTCATGTTATAGAATAACTAAAGTCAGCTTGCCTGAAAATTTCGTGATTTTTGGTTGGGGTATATTTCTAGTCGCATATTGAACATGTTGAAATGTTTATCTTTGTGCGTGACTACTGTCACGCCATATATTGTACGGCCGATGTTTTTCCTGCAAAGAAACTTTCATTGTCAATTGTCCATTGTTGGTTATTTAACTTGAAAATAATACTCCCAAAGTTCAAACAATTTTAAAAGTCAACATAAAGGTTTGTGTTACATTATTTGGACGGTGTTAATTCATTCCAGAAATATAATACACGAGTGAGCCACTGAGTGGGAATAACATTGCTATTATTGTCACCGAATTAATCATATCTCTGGTATGGCTTAGTGGTAAATACATGTATTTGGAAGTTCGATCTTGGTTCGAACCCCGAAAGCACCTCTCTTTGATTTTTGATTTGATTTTAACTCATATTTTTAAATCCTAGTTTTCATATTTTTATTAAAGCCATAATATACGATTTCGGGCAAATTCGAAGTTTTGTTATTCCAAAAATTTATATAACAATATTTATAATATTAGTAAATAACTGTCAGGAAGGTTTTCACGTTACAGGTGTAATCCGAGGTGTAAGTTGGACATTGTGTAAAAATTACAAATATGCCAAAATATTAGGTTTGAAATTCGTGCATCTCATGATTTGATATGTATGCAAGCTCATAAAATATGTTGCCGATAGGGAGGGGTCTAGTCCAATTAAAAAATCGTGAAAATCTGTGTTGACGTTCCTTTATTTGATAGGCCTATATATATTCTTGAACTTTTAAAAATTACTTAAGTTTGACATGCTTTATTTGATTATTTCATATTGAAAGCTACTGAACTTAAATGAATTTTTTAAAAAGATATGAACTCGAATGTAGGATTAGGCTTAAACATGAACACGAAATAAATCATGAAAAAAGTGGGCCTTCAAGCTGACATTCATTAGGCCTTTATTATTAAAGACAAAAGGAGAGGAAAAAGAAAAGAAAAACAATCTGAAAAATTCCACATTATCGATAAGATAACATGGGAATCGAACTCTCAACCTTTCGCACTGCACGCCTTCGTTCTGTCCACTAAGCCATCGCAACTTGTTCAGGCAAAGGGTATTCTTTTGCTATCTTATTTCTCGTTCAACATGTTCAAGGATCTCACTCAACAACAATCTTTTCAAAACTGCTTGTACTTCAGTTAAATGAGATGATACTACCTTCTTTGACGACTACAATATTTTGTTACACAAAAGAGTATTTTGCATTTATAAAATATATAACAATAGACGTTTTAATTGCTATATAACATGTATAATAGACAGCGCCGGCTGGGATCCATTTCGTGACGCATCGTGACACTTGCAACGTGCGCTTACGACACGATGACTCAGAGAACGCCTTTTTTCAACCTACGACTAGGTTATTCCACCGCTCATTTTCGCTGAAATTTTAATACAAGCTGTGGTTAATTAATGTTTATCATAACAGAAAAGCATTAAACCGGCGTTTCCTCAAAGCTGTAGATATAACCATTTTAGTGATCGTGACATGCATTTTCTCTCACAATAATTCAACTTTTACACGTTATTCTTTGTCTTATACTCATGTTTCATATCTTATCTATGGGCTCAATATGGAAATGAAGGGAGAAACGACTCGTGTATTCCATTTTTTGATGTTTTCTGAAAAACCGTATTTGCCACCTGATTTTCAACATTGCGTTACGTAACAGCAGAGGTCACGCCGGTAAAAATTACCGGAAGTGAGCTAAGTTGCTGTCGTACTGATATATCTGTGTTTTTGGTTTTATGTAGATACGCAGATGTGCTGAGGCGGTGACGTGTTAAAATATCTTTCAAGGATGTTATGTGAGGTAACTATAACAATAGCAAAGGAATATATTTCAAAATATTTATAATTCTTTGTTTCCTGGTCTCATTGTACCCGATACATCTACTGTGCGGTCGGTCGCGGTATGGGTAGCAATATCAAATACGAGGGTCATTCAATAAGTTCTACTTCCGCTCTTATAAAAATAAAAAAATAAATGTAGATATTTATATAGCGCTTTATGCCGTAAACAGCCTCAAAGCGCTTTACATTTATTCCACCGTTATTAGAATATGTCGGAACCACGTTTGCTGCCTACAAATGGCGCAGGGTTCATCAGTACAACGACTGTGACTACCCCTAACAGCTTCTCATTGCACCTGGGTGGGGTTAACTTATAACTTTGGTTCTGTAAATAGTAGCGTCTTCAAACTTAGCATATGGCCATGCGTTTTGAACTCAACACCCAAAAAGGGTGGTGGCGTCACGGTTTTCACTGTGATCATTTTGTTTTTTGAGTGTATCTTTGGCAGAAATAAAGATATGACAGTAAATTTGGTATCAAATGAAAGCTAAGATGTTGATTAGTAATTATGGAGAGTTTCATTAACATATTGAGAACATTGGCAGGATAGCACCCAATCCAATTGACCAAGTCAGGGGTGGTGGTGGCAGCGGTGCATGTGGCAGCGGTGCACTCATGTACAAACTCTATGGGTAGTTTTCATTTTAAGTGCACACAATTGTAAAATGGTTCATTATGCATTTCAAATGTGTCCTTATTACTATACATTTGGTATCAAAAGAATGAGAAGATAGCTTAGAATGAGAAGATAGCTTAGTTGTCTTTTAAGAAAGTTAATGTATTTAAATGTTTACATGGACAATGTCCATGTAAACATTTAAATACATTAACTTTCTTAAAAGAAAATGAGAGGACTGGTAGTCACAGGTAAGTCACATGACATACAAATTCGTCCCTATTCTCTACACAGTAAACCCAAATTGTCAAGCGCAATATACTGCTAGAGATTACCATCGCTGTATTTTGAAAAGTATACCCCTAGGATAGCAAAAAATTAGTGTAGGGTGTTACCCTAAGAAAATATTTTTCAAAATGTACTAGACTGATGGGTTGAATTGGTATAAAAATCCACCAGCCATTTTCTGAAATACACATTGATTTACTATCATAAAGCCCTATATCATCAAAAGGCTAATGGTCTGAACTTTTCAAAACTGCATTAAGAATTGATGGAGGGTACACATGAATGAAAATCAGTACTGTATTCCAAGTAAGCTTCATCCAAAATACAAAATAGGCTTGCATTTTTTACATTATTTCTTTGCACATATACGTATATATATACCCTACATCATACTATCACAGGGTGTATAAATTTCCAGATATGACAATTTGTACCAAAATAGGTGCATCGTGACAGAGAAATCGGCGAGTTCAGGACGCATGGCCATATTTAAACATTGGAATGTTACCTACAAATCGGTACAAATGTATACTGATATCTTTTTCGGATTTTTATAGGTGTCGACCTCAGCCCAAACAAAATAAGATTTGATGCACCGGAAACAACATTAGCATAACATCAATGGCCTACAGTCACTGGCTGAAAATTAGTCCATTTTATTAAGGAAATAAGAGGTTGAAATGGGGTACTTTTAGTATTGATGTATAGAGGAATCCAAATCCACGCATTCCTACACCTGACTAGCAGCCTTTAGTTGGGTAGCCGTCGGCTACAATGCACCCAAAATGTGAAATGATTCGGCCTTGGCGGAAATTTTAAACTGCATTCCATCACCTTCCGCGAAAACACAGTTAGACAAAAGAATGATTAAAGTTTACAAGCTTCTACATGGTCTATTCGCTGTTGAAGTGACATAATGGGCTATTCCAGAAAATAGGTGCACACCCCGTATAGAGGAGTAAATTTTCAATCAAAGAAATGTCCGGATTTCCAAGTCTGCTTTCTGAAAACGACTGGATTTCCAGTTGCCAATGCTACTGGAAAAAGCTTGGAAATCCAATTAAATGAAGGAAAAATCACGGAAAGGTGGCAAATGAGCTCTCAAATTCAGGATTTTTTTGCCTTTGGGCACTTTAAAAGTCTGGATTTCCAACAGTCACGAGTGGACAAAAAGTCCGGATATCCGAACTCCTCTATAGGGGGTGTGCATCTATTTTCTGGAATAGCCCAATAATCGGATTACACGCGGTATTGATGTACTTGCGAACAAAAGGACTATGTATGAATGGATGCGACCGGATTACCTGCGGAATTATCTCCATTATATATATTATTAGCTATTATTCTATTAACCCTCCTCGTCCTTGCATCTTCTCTAGGTGTTAGGCGGCTTTTATTTGCACAATTGGACGCTCAAAACACCAGGTTGGTGCTAGCGGCTACCCAAAGATGTCCGACCAAATCCTGACCATGACTTGGCTCGTTGGATTCGTCTATATTCTACATTTTCTCGGGAATTAAAGTACGGAGAGTGCTGCCTGTTGGAATAGTAGTAGAACACAAACTTCTAGCTCATAATTCATAAAAACCACCTTTGTCGAGCTGGAAAGGTTTTAGGGTTTTTTTCACAAATATTTATTTGCTGTATGCCTGTATATAAACTGTTGTTTTAAGCAATGCTACCAGTATTGCTAGCGATACGAGGCCACAAGTCTGCGCACTCCTTGGCAACTGGTCCTGTGATTGTTGAGCCTTTCATTTCCCTTTTAACATTGACTATGACCCTGGCACACAGCGTCACCATCCCTGTATCTTCGTGTCAGAAATCGCCACGATAGTAGGGCGAACCACTAGTTATTCAACAGCACGGCGTGGCAATTTTGTTCCGCCATGGTTGAATAGTTTCGAGATAAATGGCCGAGCACTCCAGGCATAACAAGTATAACACTCCACCTGTACCTGTACGAACACCACCTGTACGATAGATACATAACTTTTCTTTTCCACTCCGCATATACGCATGCTCTGCTGCGATCTGCGTATGCTCATTACCCTTTTAACGTTTGTAGCTCAAGCAGATTCAATTTTTTAGCCAGTTTATGTTTTCAAGACGCAAGCAAGAAATTCAATTTTTTTGCCAGTTTATGTTTTCAAGCCGCAAGCAAGAAATTCAATACGCAGAGTAAAGGTTATCAGATTCTTTCAACACATATATTCACGTGCAAGCCTCAAAAAAAGTCTTGTTCAAATAGCAAAAATAACGAAATATATTCAAGGATTTGAGATTTTATCATATCAATAGTAAACACACCAGCTTGCATAGGCCTATCACACAATTCATATCAATCCAATTATATGTGCTTCAGAAATGCGAGTCGATTCGGACTATTCATTGAGTAATTAATTCTATAGAGACTGTGTAAATACAAGCTTTATTGTCCGACATTCAACAATAGAATAATCAATCATGCCTGAAAGACAACTCAAGCAGCTAAATTAAAGACATGATCCCTAAGCTATAGCGATTAGTTTTTAGCCGGGTTTTTTAGCCAATGAGATACCAATACAAATCGCTTACCGCGCAGACCTTCGGCAGCTGGCGGAGCATTATAGACCGGTTCGTTTCACTGCACTCCTCTTTTCGCCAAACTGCAAGAGTTTCTATAATGCTGTTAAAATAAGAAAATGTTTAATGCTAATTTATTACACATTCTAGGGAAGCCTGGTTCGTTTTTGAAATAGCCGAGTGAGGGGTTTTCAAGGAAATATTTTTTGTGTAAAAACTGAAGCATCCTATGTATAAAAGAATATATGAATATTAACTGTACATCATACATAACGATTCGTGATACCCTAGACTATGCCATAGTCGAATTTTATTTAAAATATGTTATTATTAGTCATGATGACCCCATTTCGTTGAACTCAAAATTATACTGAAGTTTATTCAAATTAAAGTATTCAATAGTAAAATGGTCATAAAGAGTTAAAAATATCAGACGATTAGTGACAATAAAAGTAATTGAATGCAACATTATCTTGCATAATTATAACGGCTCACTTTAATACTGAACAATTCTGATTTTGGAATCTACCAGTTTATTGATAGCGAACCCCGATAATTCGACTATGAACTTTGAATTGTAAGCAGAACTTTACCCCCTGGACTTTGCTCTCTAAAAACACACTGTCAAGCATACTTGTTTATCAGTCCATTAACCACAAGTACGCGCTAGATGTTTGATAAGAGATTAACTTTCGCGTCAACACAAAAGCGCCGCAAATACCACAGACAGTTGTTTACGGTGTAGTTAATGGTAATGGCGCGGGCCCAGACGATTTAAACCATAGCGAGGTATGGGCGACCAATCACAAGGCAGATCCATTTAAAGATGCATTACATCATGTCCAATTTTAGTTAGGCCAGAAATTGGCCTAACTCTCCATAGAGTCCCGTGTTAAAAATCTTAACCGCAAGGCAATGTCAGTAGTCCACTTGGGAAGCTAACAAACAGAGGGAGTAGGGTGACTGATCAGATGTGAAAATCCATCAATTGTGCACACATTAATTAAATCCGAGTTTTAAGCTTAAATACAATATCCAGAGTATGCACAATGGGCAAGTGGACTACGGGGTAGTCTAGTGATACCCAAGCGTGCTATACTTTATGTGGTTTAGGAAGCAGAGAATTTAATTTTAATTTTATATACGCCAAAATATTTTTTAATTAAGTGAGAATGACGACTGAAAAAAACGTTGAAAATTCTATGTAAAAATTACATTAGACCCCGCCAAAGATTATTGTTTTGTTTTTATGGCAGCCTAATCTTTTATTTTCTGAAATAAATATAATAATAATAATAATAATAGCGACAAGGCACATATCCACTCAATTAAGAGCGCTCAAGGCACTAAAACAAAAAACAAAAACAAACAAGACAAAGAAAACTGGAACTAAATTAAGAAATATAACTTAAGAATTAGAGAATGTCTCTGACATAATATGAGTTTTTAACAACTTTTTAAACACAGTAACATTTTTAGCAGTTCTAATATAAATAGGCAGTTCATTCCATAGACGTGGAGCTGCGATTGCAAATGATCTGTCACCCCATGTGCGGTTGGATTTTCTTTCTTGTAGAAGTTGCATGTTTCCAGATCGAAGCGTACGGGTGGGAACATAATGTGAAAGGAGTTCAGATAAATATGACGGAGCAATATCATTAATACATTTATATACAATCAGCATAAGTTTAAAAACAATTCTTTGTGTGACAGGAAGCCAATGCAGTTCCTTTAGGATTGGCGTGATATGGCAATATTTTCTGGTGAAAGTAAGAATTCGAGCGGCAGTGTTTTGAATTTTCTGAAGGCGATAGAGTTGGTTTGCTGGTAATCCATAAAGAAGTGCATTGTTGTTATCCAAACGAGAAGAGATGAATGAGTGAATAATTTGTTCAGTAGCATCGCGACTTAGGTATTTGCGGATCCGGCTGATGTTACGTAGTTGAAGCGCTGAACAACGAATGACATTAGAGATATGAGGTTGCATGGTCATGTGAGTGTCAAAAATGCACCTAAATTGCGTGCTTTGGAAGATAAGGCAATTGCAGAGTCACCGATGCAAACATTTTCAATGTTGATTTTAGAGAGCTGTTGGTGGGATCCGAACAGAAGAAATTCTGTTTTATCATCATTTAACTTCAAGAAGTTTGATTTCATCCAATTACGGATTTCACTGATACAGATTTCAAGAGAAGCAATTGCAGAATTAGCACTATGTTGAGAAGATTCAAATGATAAATAAAGTTGCGTGTCGTCCGCATAAACATGATAATTCAATTGATGGCGAAGAATGATATCCCGTACAGGATAGGTGTAAATGGTAAACCACTGAGGTCCAAGTACAGAGCCTTGAGGCACAGAATAATCAAGAATGGTAGAATGAGAAGTAGCATTGCCAATGCGAACATATTGCGGCCTATTTGTAAGATATGATTTACACCAGTCCAGGGCAAGATCTTGAATGCCGAGATAATAGTGAAGACGGGAGAGAAGTATATTATGGTCAACAGTGTCAAATGCAGCACTTAAATCGAGAAGAATCAAAGCTGTGATTTGGCCATTGTCAAGTGATGTGAGAATGTCATTATTAACTCGAAGGAGAGCAGTTTCTGTTCCGTGGTAGTGTTTATAAGCTGATTGATAGGGATCTGATAGGGAAAATTTATTGATATGGTTTGAAATTCTGTTGGAAACAATTCTTTCAATTGTCTTTCCAAGAAATTTGAGATTGGATATAGGTCGTTAGTTTTTGAAGATTTCTTTATCCAAAGTAGGTTTTTTAATAAGAGGACGAACATAAGCAGTTTTTTGACTTTGTGGAAAAATTCCTGTAAGGAGCGATTTGTTGACAATGTCAGTAATATATGGCACAAAAATATCAATGTTGTCCTTAATTAGAGATGTAGGTAAAGGATCTAATTCACATGATTTCGATGGCGATTTCATGATGACTTTTCTAACCTCATCACAATCAGTGGGTGCGAAAGAATTCAATTTTTGTACAGACGAGCATGGATTTGATGTAGCACATATAGGTTTGATAATGAATGTTTTCCGAATGGTTTCTATCTTCTCACGGAAAAAATCAGCAAATTTGATTGCAAGTGATTCATCAGAATCAGAAGATATTTTAGATTTTTGAAGAAGTCTGTCAATGACATTGAACAGTTTCTTTTGATCACCCGCACTTTCACTAACTTGTGAAGAATAATATTCCACTTTTGCATTTTGGATCATGTTTTTCACCAGGGCACGTTGATTTTGATATTCCAGCCTGTAAACTTCAAGTTTCCCATTATTGCGCCACTTACGTTCAAGCTGACGCCGTTTCTTCCTGGCTGCGCGAATATCATCATTAAACCATGGAGATTCAGTGCAAAGTTTGACGGCACGGGATTTAGCAGGAGCATGTTTGTTAAGTGTTGATTGAAGCGCATTTTCATAACTTTCCACACAAGAATCAATATCATTATTTGAAAAATCAGTGTTTGAAAGACTGTTAACAATATCGCTACAGAATTTTTCAGAATCAATATTTTTGAGACACCGGGTTGTTATTTTCACTTTAGGCACAGACGGTCTCTTCAAGTGGAAATTGGCAAGTATAGAAAAATGGTCAGAAAAACCGGGATTCACGATAATATTGGAAACAAATGGTGTAGGAATATCACGAGTAATAACAAAATCAATACAATGACCTAAACGATGTGTTGGCTCATTTACATGTTGAATAAGCGCATATGAAGATAGTAGTTCTTTAAACCTAGTTGAGTAGCTGTCCGATTTTTCAAAATGAATGTTGAAATCTCCAGTGAGTACAATTTCAGATGGGTGAACTAGATAATTGGAAATGAGGGTTTCAAATTCCTCAAGAAACAGTGAGAAAGTTACACGATGTCCATTTGTGTCTAACTCAGGTCGGTAGATAACAATCAGCCGAATTGATTTTGAGTTGCTTGAGATTTCTGCATGCAGAGATTCAAATGTATTATATTCCTTGTGATTGTCTTTAATGTTTACAGATAGAGTTGATTTATACAGAAGTCCCACTCCACCGCCCTTTTTTACCTGCCTTCGGACATGATGGAGGGTGTATCCTGGGGGAGTACACTCGCGTTCAATAAGTTCATCCCCTGGCATGAACCAGGTTTCGGTGATGGCTACTAGGTGGAGATCTTGTTGTAAAACATAATCACTAAATTCATCCGTTTTGTTTCTTATAGATTGCATGTTGAGGCAACAAAAGTTAAATCCAGAGTCATTACGAACATGAAGAGATTTCCAATTTTCAAAGGAAAAGCTTTGGGTCTAATGTGGATTTTGTATATAAATGGAAAAACCCAGAACGTCTATTTACAAGAAAATTGGTTGGCTCCACACTGATCTATATAGCCACGTGCAGTCAAAATCGATAATGTATTGTGCATGTATACAGGCCCATGTATTGTCGTATTTATGTATGTAGAACACGCTATTATAAACATTAATGTTTTTAAGTAGATAAAATTCCAAAAGTAATGGTATGTTTTCTGTCTTTGCTTGTCACGTGGTATGAAGTTGCGATTATATTATATGTTCAAATAAGTCTCACGATGGCCAACAAGTCAGGTAGCCGAGCGGTCTAAGGCGCTGGAAGTAGACCAAATATGCTGTATCCGTAATAGCGGTGCGGCGTGGGTTCGAGCCCCACCTCTGCCAAACTTAATTTACTTCCTTTTTAAATTTCACATTGGGGGAATTCACATTAGGGAAATGTGGCGGGGAGAATTTATGTATGGCGTAGGGAGGAGTGGTTTCACTGCCTATACAAAATAAGTATTTACCTAGTGTAGACGATGTGCGGCATTGTCCTCAAAGTACAGAATAACTCCATTCCTTCTCCTAAATGGTTTCCGCTGTCTGATCACTACTGCCGGAACGACCTTTTCTGAGATCTGTTTCCTTTCTTGACCCCTTGATGCCCTCTGCCATGTTTACAGCAATAACGAACAGGTTCTTACCACCTGTATTGTCGCCACATTTGTTAACCGCACCCACTGGCAAACGCCAGTGAGATACAGAACTTCGATATGTTGGAAAGCGGTTTATTTATAATGTGTGGTCAAATATGACAAAAACATTTTGATATTGACAACAATAGCAAACGTGGTAATTTAATTTGTTTTGCTAGGTTTTTTGTCCAAGCCAAACAATAAAAGGGAGTCTCCCTAGAAAATATAATAATTATTATTATGATTAAAATACAACTGTTATTCTACAATTGTTACATACACAAATTAGTGGTACAGAAGAAGACTGCATTACGCTGCTGTTTCTGAAAATATATCTTGTGCTTACTATTGTAGCGTAACATGACTAATCAACTGATCACAATCCGGCATCCCAATGGCAGCGGAAATCAGTCGTTTTCGTTGGCTCATTTTGTGTCTAGCCGACGACCTCGAATCAAAAGATATCCAGAAATCTCGCACACTTCTTAAAGACAAATTAGGACCCAGACATGAAGAGATCGGTGATGACGCCCTTAAATTGTTTGATGCATTGGAAAAAGATAATCTGATTCATGATGAGGATACCCAACTTTTGCGGGTAAGCATACGCAATATTTCTGATATAATTAAAAGTTTGATCCAATGGTGGTACCTGTTGCAAATAGTTAATCAATAGGTAGGCCCAACTGCATTGAATTGCGCATACCGAAATGTAATGTTAATAAAGTTTACTTCACAGCCGGTTTCTGTCAAACTGTCTGTAATTAATTGAGGAGAAACAACGACTCCTGTGAATGGCTGCAGCTTTCCGGCTAAATTCGGGAAATGTCAATCACCATGATCGCGGGACCCACGGTGCTACCTTGTGGTTCATTTAACATTGACTACCTTCAACCTTCAATTTCTGTTCGCGAAACTCAGTCTGGACCGAGAGTAGGCACACGTCTGATCACCGCACCTCGATGTCTGATCACCGCACCTCGATTGACCGATTGTGAACGATATAACAAAAGTAAGTCGTTGACGTCAGTCAAAATCAACTAGCCAATCACAATCAACGAAATCCTTCAAGTGGCTCAATCGCGATCATACAGTCTGGGCCCGAAACCAATGTTAACACAGCCCTATGCCCCAAGATGACGTCTAGCGCTTTGTTCATGTACTTATGCTACGGCGCTATATAAATTCTGTTTATCGTTTACGTGTTTGTTTAATAATTCCAGTTGCTTTTTGATGGTATTGGGAGGATGGATTTATCGGAAAAATTAGTCGAGTATGAGGAACAGAGAAAAGCTGTCATCCGGAAACTCAACATAAATGCTTCACCTCTAGAAGGTATGGCACATAATTTTGTCTGGGATGGATGTAGCTAGATAATGATTGTGTATTAACGCCTGTAATATGCGCCGAACGGAATAATGAACATGATGAAACTGATATGACTTGTATGTGGGATTCGTAAATGAAAAATAATGAAACTACGATGACATGTGAAATGAAAAGTACCGTTTTTTCAACTTGACGAACAAGTGGTATAAAAATGACTCCTTTTTGTGTTTCGCGAATGGCGTTTCTTTATCTAAAAATACCCCCTAATTTCGCGAAATTTCCGACGAGCATGGGTACAGTGAAATTACAATTCTCGCAGGAATCACGCAGAAACAAAATTCTGGTGATGTGATTTTAACAATACAACTTCCTGGATTTCAACTAGAAATGCCCAATGTCTGGACCCTGTCTGGACTAGTCGGGTATAAGGCCAAGAGTACTTCCTGACTCCATCTCACCTCTATCTTCCTCTTGGCCTAGTTCAAATAACCTTAATTGATATATTTAATTAAAGAGTGTTAATTGAAAATATTGTAACCTTTGGCATGCGTATCTACAAGATATCTACATCTATTTATTTAGGAATCAGTTAGTGTTATAATCACATCACCAAAGTTTTGTTTCTGCGTGATTCCTGTTTTGCCGGCCGAGCATTGAACTTTTACTGCTTAGGCCTACGGCTCACTTCACCACAACCCCTGACACAAACATTGACGGAAAAAGGGAAATAGATGAACGAGCCAATGAGATGGATCGGCAAATGCAATTTGTGCTCAACCCTTTTGCCTGGATAAAACTGACTATTAATTGGTTTCTATTTACTTTTAGTCCCCCCGATCTTTTTCGTCGAGCACGCCTGACTATATTTATTGGTAGTCAGCGCCTAGATCTTGATAGGAACATATTGTGTAGTGAACTGGAATTCATATTTTATGTCGTGTCGCGACACTTTGTCTACTTATGAGATGCAGAACCAAAAGATTATAGTGAAGCTTATATCCAGTGTTCTACCTACCCCAGGCACAAAAGAAACTCGTCAGTTCTAGTCATCCTTACTGTTTAACAACCTGACAATTTTGGATTATTCTGAAATATACACTTTGTTAATTGGACTTCCTTATTTGACATCCTGTTCGTGAAAATCGAACAAGAATTGGCCAAGATATGCGCCTCCAAACACAAACCCTAAAATCAAAAGTTGCAATTTTAACGATTCAATTGTGCCTGTTACATTGTGTGCATTTAATATTGATTGGCCCTTGGTGCCTGCGTGCAATACACGATGCGTTCCCATTGAAAATCGTTGAAATTGCAACTTTTTATTTGGGGGTTTGAGGGTTTGGAGACGTATATCTTTGTCAATTCTTGTTCGATTTTCACGAACAGGGTGTCAAATGAAAAGCTAAGTCCAATTAACAAAATGTATATTTCAGAATAATCACTAAAAATCAGGTTGTTGAACAGCAAGGATGACTATAACTGACGAGTTTCTTTTTGTGCCTGTGTATTTCTTCACGTGTGTTTAGCGAGTATCCCCGGATTAATTCTAGATCCGTAGGCCTATCTATCGAGGTGTGTTTTCATGCGCCATAATATCTTTCCAACTGAACTCGTATGTTAATTCATAATATTGCTATGCACTAGTTGAATCATCATATTCCTTCAGTAAGTTAATCGCGCCTCTTAAATCGTTGAATATTTTGGTTCCCTTATATAGGTCCATTCTTTGGTTACAGTGACATCATTGAAACAATAGTTGGTATATTGAGAGACATGTTTGAACACATCAATTGTCTGTGCATAAGTGGAATGCCTGGTACAGGGAAAACAAGACTAGCAAAAGAAGCCTGCCTACGACTCCGAAAGTACAGAACGGTAACGTATTTCATCATATAGCCTACTTTATTTTGTTTAATTATGTGTTACACCAATATGTTCACACGCGATTTGTCCAAAACAAGAAATGTTTAAAGACATTACATAAGGAATGTTCTAAAAGTTAAAAGACTAGTCCTTCACTTTTCAAATATTTATCCACACACTGTAGGTTATTGAGGTTGATCTGAGGGAGTTACAGACCATTGACAGCATTTTCTATGCCATTATGCACGCCTTTGGCCTAGCAGGCAGAGATGTTGTGCCCGACCACTTGTTTGCTTTTCTTCGTAGCTACAACGGCAAAGAACATGGTATGTACTTTTCCCACCACGAATAATGTAACGCAATGATTTAGAATTTAATTGAACGTGTAGATTCTTGTGACATTTTGTTCAATTCATAATGAAGCGTTGCAAATTAATCTTTTTTTCCAAAACTTCCATTACGAGTTTGTGTTTATCTATATAATAATACTGGTAGTCTGTGCCTCTGTCTGTCTGTCTGTCCGCCTATTTTCTCGGAGACTAGGGGTCGCACGTTCCTCAAATTTGGTGGGTGGGAGCATCTGGACCCCAGTCAGAACAAGTTTGTTTTGATTAGTGGGTCAAGGTCACCCGAGGTCATCTAGGGGTCATCTGAGATCAAATTAGCAAAAACTGTCGTATGGGCATGAAACTTGGTGGGTACAGTCAACATTTTTAGAGCCAAATTTTTGAAGGTTATTTTAGGGTCATCTGAGGTCAAATAACTTAAAACTGTCGTATGTGCATGAAACTTGGTGGGTACAGTCAACATTTAGAGTCAAATTTTTGGAAGGTCATTTTGGGGTCATCCAGGGGTCATCCAGGGGTCATCTGAGGTCAAATAACTTTAAACTGTCGTATGGGCATGAAACTGTGTGGATACAGTCAACATTTAGAGTAAAATTTTTGGCAGGTCAGTTTGGGGTCACCCAGGGGTCATCTGAGGTCAAATTACTCAAAACTGTCATATGGGCATGAAACTTGGTGGGTACAGTCAATATTTAGAGCCAAATATTTGGAAGGTCATTTCGGGGTCATCCGAGGTCATCCGGGGGCCAGCTGAGGTCAAATTAGTAAATTGTCGAATCCAACGAAAAGTGTACACGGCATGTTCAGGGCCATAACTTTAAAGTATTAATCAATTGGTAGTTAAGTCAAAAAGTTCAATTTGGTGACCACTCTCTGGCTAGTAAGGTTTGACGATTGATTCGACTTCTATGGACCATTTAGAAGAAAAATAGCCCCCATGTCCCTCGCGAAAATTTAAATTTTCAAAATGGTGGCGGCGGCCATTTTGGATTTTGGCCTCTAGCGAAAAATGCCGAGATTTTTGCGAGGGACACGGGAGCTATTTTTCTTCTTAATGGTCCATAGAAGTCGAATCAATCGTCAAACCTTACTAGCCAGAGAGTGGTCACCAAATTGAACTTTTTGCCTTAACTATGGCTTTCGTTTTTGTCTTGTGTTTATTCGCCTTGATCATACGCTTCGCGCCATATTTTTGTACATAATTATGCATTTTTTGTGATAATTTTTTGAATGGTATTTTTTACATTACCTACGAATACAATTTTTCATAGCACTAGATATATCTTTAAAAATGGAAATCACTAATAAATGCGCGATTGATACAAGCTTTGATATGTCCAATACTGAAATGCATTGCATTCGGACATTTTTATTATTGTGTTTAGCTGCCAGAAATTCTAAATGGCACAAATGTAGGTTTGGTAAAAAATATGCATTACCTCCGAATACATGTTAAAAGCTCTGTCATTTCCACAAATTGAGAGAGTAGTAAATTATTTTTAGGTAATAGGTGCATTGTAATACACTCTTTAATACTACAAAGTTTCAATAGCCTGTATTTAACAATTTCTGAGATATTAACAAAATAAGTAAGTATTCGTAAGTAGCTTTCGGTAGCTGAATGTTGCCTACAAATACAATTTTACATCATGACCCTATTGTGAAACACCGCCATTCATGCCAATGCCCATATCGGTACATTCGCTATCAAATCATATGTCAATGAAAGTTGCGAATTCACATACATGCCCACCATGCAAAACTGAATACGGCTTAATTGTTGAAAAAATGTACTGAAATAGACGACGGTCTGCCCATCTGAAAGAAAAATCAGATTCGAAGAAGATTAGAAGGGGATAAATACTTGGATTTGTCAGCTGTCATGTGTGCTTCATTTTAAACGTTTACCGACTTTCTGGTTTCTGAGTAATTTGTGTCCAAATTGATTTATTCGAAGGTAACTTTTGACGTTTTCGCTAAGGTTACCTACGAATACCATGGACAAAACCACTTTTCTCATTGTTTCATGATCTAGACAACACAGTGGTGGACCCTAGTATAAAGCTAATTATAGTTGCCCTCAAACAAAAGGCCACAAGACGTAACTGACTCCAAGATGGACATTAGTGCCTTTGTTTCTTACTTCAATCCTCTTTCAACCACTGTGAACCGACATTATAAATACATGATAGGGTCTCAAGTATCAATAAACGCACATAAAGAAAATAATACATTCAAAGTGTTTTATAAAATGAAGATTTGATTGCGATATCCACCAAAAGTCTAATTCTTACCTACAAATACTGAAATGTTACTTACGAATACAGCATAATACATGACATATACATGACATATACCATAATGCTGATTTAGGTGCGCTTCAGACTCCTTATTGTACGTGCAATATTGTATGTACAATATTTTTCGTGACGTCAAAAAGTATTGCACGTCCAATAAATATACGTGCCACGACGAGTTGATCAGATTAAATAACGCGCTATAACCCTGACGGTTCATTGTTTGCTAAATCCAAGCGAGGTCACCCGAAAATCTATGCAAGAGAAATTTCTACTGCTGCTGATGAAAAATCCTAGAGTGCGTTTGGGTTTTTTTCTGCACTTTACCAGTAGGCCTAATAAATTCATTAACAAATAAACATAAAATAAACATTTAGAGGGAATGTTTTTACTCACTGCTCATCTGATCCACTTTCTCAGGAAAATAAATACCGATACTCCTTAGTTTTATCCCTGACTTTCCAGACATAATTATGAGTAAACATCAAATTTAATGTTTACAAAACAATCAAATATATATACATTCGTTTGCATTTTGTACATTAATATTAATATTAATAATGTACAAACATTAAAAAAGGGGGCCTAAGAGTATGTCTATTTTTAATCATATACTAATTCCGCCATGCCCAAACATATTTTATATATGAAATCGTGTAAAAACAGACCACTTGTAAATCTATGGAACCCCAAATTCCAATCAAAAATAAAAACAACTTTGTTATCAAATACACTAGGCCTATACATGTGATTACAGGATTTTAATAAATAAATAGATTAACACGGATAACGGACGAGAAATATTTGGCAATACCGCCGGATTTACCACAGAGCCAGTGGATAAAGAAATTAATTAAAATTAAAACAAATTAAATGAGAAAATGAAAGCAAGGACATTTGGTGAAGTATTGTTTTAGAATGCGAAGGAGTCCTAAATGTTACCCAGGCCCAGGACACTGATTAATGTAAATTCGACCCATATAGTTATTTTGTCTACTTTTGCCAGCATTCAACCTGTTCAATGTAATTTATGCCTATTTTCAATAAAATTCCGAAATCTGACGTACGGTAGGCCTATCAACGTTGTATCGTGCACAAATTATGATTCGAGACTATTTCATTTGACACGCTTGTATGGATTTCAAAAGATCGGTCCTATAATAGATATCGAATAGAGAATTACAGCAGGAGGCTTTGAGGATGCCGTAATCCTCTTGACAATCAACCAATCAGAGAGACATATTCAGAAATATGTTCGTATAGCTGAAACTCTTTCAACTCTGAAATATATATTTCAAGTAATCTCGTTTCACATTTAGCAGCAATTTGGCTTGCAATAAAGCCACGAAGGGACGGTAATGCTAAAATACGATTTCAGTCAAATATTGGTACAAATATACGATTTCGGTCAACTATTTGGCTATTCTTTGCCCAAAATTATGAAATATTTATTAGTAACAACTCTTAGGAGGGTTTTCGAGTACTTTTAACGAAATAATGAGGTAAAATAAAAGAAAACCCACTTACAATTTCGGACGCTTAACTGTGGTGTTCTAGGGGAATTAAGATATCACAATTAACATGTTTAATTCAAAATCGTTGTCCTACAAGCACATGTTAAATGGCTCGATTCACATTATATGTATAAGTTGGGACATTGTCAGATTGTGTGAACAAATACAAACAATAAGGTTGAAAAAAAAAGCCATTTAAAAATGATTTTAAAAGATCGTCTATTTTGTAGCTTACACTGATTAGACCAAATATCTGCCTCTGACGAAAAAAAAAAAAAATGTTTTCCATGCTGATTTGTTTTTGTAACGAGTATATCATTTCAAAAAGAAAGAAATAAAGGCGGATATTACTTTTTAAGATCTCAACGCATTACTATTAATAGGCCTATAATTAATGAAAAAGTATAGAAGGCGTTGCATCCGGGTCTGATGAGGGGGGAGGGACACAAGCCGTTTTTGGCAGTTTTCCTATGGATTTTCTAAAATTCAGATCAATTGGGGGGGGGCTCCCGTGCCCCTATAAAGCTACGGTTACTGCATTAACACGTTTATGGATGTATTGTGATGATCATAGGTAGGCCTATAACATACACCATCATAACATGCCTCACCGATATCAACATGTAAAAAGGTGTTGCAAACTCATAACACAACGTGTTATAATGTAACAAATGCTATGCCAAAACTTTAAAAAAATAATAAAAATATCAATATCAATAAAATCAAAACCAGAATAAATACATAGGTCTACAAATAATACTTAAGAAACTGACTAAATCAATATATGACTAAATATATATGAATCTCTAAATCAATTAATCAATCAGTAATCAATCAATCAATAAATAAATAAATACATAAACAAATAGGCCTAAATAAATAAATCTATAAATAAATAAATAAATGAATAAGAACTGAATGTGCCATTTATATTATCATTGCAATTTTAATATTTTTTAAATATTAATATCAGTATTAATATTATTAACTTTAAAGGTGCCCATTGATTATGTAATAATTCAAGTACAGTTGAATACAAGAAGACATAAAAAAAACTGTTCATCATTCCGTGCACGAACACTGCACTAAATTTACCACTCTTAGAAATTTGGCAACTCCGTATCAATTAAGCAACCAATGATTGTGGCAAAATATATATTTTCCCGGTACATACTTTTTATTGTACGTGCAATACTTTCTGACGTCACGAAAAATATTGTACATACAATATTGCACGTACAATACGGAGTCTGAAGCGCACCTTAGATACCTATGAGAAAATTGTAACAAACAGTATTCAAGGTATTACAAAAACAATCGATTAAGTGGAATGTAGCTATGATTTGCTGTGGCTCAGTTGTCGATAATTGATAACCTTGTAACCTTGCTGCCGGGTCGTTGGCCTTAAAGTACTTATTTGTACTTTCATATAGCCTTTTGCAACATAACTTAATTTAACTGTTACTTAAATTTGCCAGTGCTGATATTAATTAGCTTGTTTTTAATTTTGTACTACTTAGTTGAATTTTGTTTTTGTCTGTTTGTTTAAATGTCTGCTCAATTTCGTGATATTTGCTTAGTATGCTCAAACAATATAATCACTTGTCATAAAAAGTTATTTTGTAACTCATGTGACGGTTATGTACATAAAACATGTTCAATATTAAAACCAAAAGAACTGAGATCCAGAGAATGGACATGCCCACTTTGTCATAAAAAGAACAATGCTAATACTGACTTGAACAATGATAATATGTCTTCCAATAATAATAATTGTGTTATGTGTCAAAAATTGTTAAAGATCATCATAAAGATATATCATGTAATATATGTAAAGGTTATGTGCACAAAAAATGTACTAAACTAAAGCAAAATCAACTTAAAAATTTAAATCGCAACGAATGGACATGTACACAATGTTCTATTGTTGACCTTGATAACAACGAAAGCATTGAAGATGATATTCAAGATATAAACGAATCCCCACAATTTAAAGTCACCGATGTGGACTTTGATAAATATGATAACATGATCTTTAACCCTCTAAGATTTGACTGTAATAACACAGAGAAGAACTACAGTGATATAGTATGTGGTAATGATGGTATACATGAATGCTCTTATTTAACCCCTGAACAATATTCTATAGATCCAAATGTAACTCGGGGCAATTTCAACATATTAAATACTAACATTAGAAGTTTGAATAAGAATTTTGATGGCCTAAAAGAATGTATCAAAGTATTAAACAATGAATTCACTGTCATTGGTATATCTGAAACTCATTTAAAAAATAAACAAAATGATTATCTCAACCTTTCAGGATATAGTATTGAATATACAAATAGAATTAGGCGGGAGAAAGGCGGTGTTTGTCTGTATATATCTGATAAAGTGAAGTACAAACTTAGGAAAGACTTATGTCATGCAAATGAAAATTATGAATCTTGCTTTATTGAAATCGAGAATCAAAAATCTCAGAATGCTATTATTGGAGTTGTGTATAGGACTTCAATTGATGATTTTATACATGATATTGACCCTATTTTCAAAGTATTGAGTTCTGAAAAGAAGCAATTCTATGTTATGGGTGACTTCAACATCGACCTCTTAAAGGTTGACAGTCATAGACCAACGCATGACTATCTTGAACTCATATACTCATACTCATTGATACCTTCGATCTACAAACCAACCAGAATCACAGAGTCTTCAGCAACAATTATTGATAATATATTGACTAATAATGAAGACATTATAAAATCCTCAATTGTAGTTACCGATTTAACTGACCATTTTCCAACAACGTTGTCAACTAACATGGAGTATACTAACACTTCTGATAAAGCACAGAAAGTCATATAAGAGAAATCATTCTGATGGTAATATCACTAAATTAAAACAGAAGCTTTCGGAAGTCAAATGGAATGAAATTTTAGATAATTTGTTTGTAACTTTTGACAAGCTATACAATGAATGTATTCCACTGGAAAAATGTAGAAGTAACCGAAAAAAGGAACCAATATCTCCATGGATCACAAAAGGCTTACTGGCGAGTATAAACAAGAAAAATAAATTATATAAATGTTATCTCAACTCCCCTAGCAAAGAACGACTTCAAAAGTTCAAAACCTATAAAAATAGACTTAATATGCTAATACGCAAATCAAAACGGAAATATTTTTTCTCAAAATTTGAACACGCCAAAAATGATATGAGGCAGACATGGAAAACAATCAATAATGTTTTAGGTAAAGGCCATAAGCAATCCTCACAAAGTAAATATAAGGATGATTGTGGAAATACTATTACAAATCCGCAAGATATTTCAAATGCATTTAATGAATTTTTTGTTAACATAGGGCCTAAACTTGCATCAAATATACATAGTACAGGTAAAAATTATTATGATTATCTTGGTGACATTAAGTCTAATAGTATGTATTTTAAACCTATAGTTGAAAGTTGAAAGATTATTGATAAGTTCAACCCAAATAAGGGTGCTGGTAATGACAACATCTCAAACTTTATTATAAAAAGAGTAGTAAATGAAATAGTGAAACCTCTCACGATGATTTTCAATCTATTTATTTCAACTGGGGTTGTTCCAAAAAAGTTAAAAATGGCAAAGGTTGTACCAATTTATAAAAAGGATGATGCCGAGCAGTTGTCAAACTACCGAATAATTTCACTACTACCATGTTTCTCTAAAATTTTAGAAAGACTTGTGTTTAACAGATGTGTTGATTATATTGATGCCCATGAAATCCTTAATGACAAACAGTTTGGGTTTCGCCCCAAGCACTCAACCTATATGGCTATTTTACAACTTGTAGATAAGATCAACAATGCCGTTGAGACAAACGAAACTACAATAGGTATCTTTCTTGACTTATCAAAAGCATTTGATACCATTGATCATAATATACTTTTGCATAAATTGGAACATTACGGATTTCGTGGAATTGCATTAGTATATCTGCGGTGTTCCCCAAGGGTCAATATTAGGCCCTCTACTCTTTATACTTTATGTAAATGATATAACCAACACTTCAAATGTTTTAGATTTTATTCTGTTCGCTGATGATACAACTATTCTGTACTCGCATCCCAACATTAAAAATCAAATCAATCTTATAAACGAAGAACTAAAAGAAGTTAACAATTGGTTCAAAGCTAACAAATTATCAGTTAATGCTAGCAAAACGAACTATATGATTCTTGGAACACCGCATATGGTATCAAATATTGATAAATCTTGCCGTATTTAAACTATGGTATACTTATCTGGGGTAATACTTGTAAATCCTATTTAGACAAACTTGTTAAGCTCCAAAAGTGGGCAATAAGGACAATTTCTAATAGTCACTACAGAAGTCATACTGCACCCATTTTTGCCAAATACAATGCGTTAACCGTCATTGATATGTATACTTTTGAATTGGGTGTCTTTATGTATAGATACTCCGTGAATGAGCTACCTTCCTCATTTCAATATTACTTTAAGAAACGGTCTGATATCCACAACTATTCGACAAGACACTGTAACAACTACAATCTAACTAAAAATAAGAAAACATTTTCGGATCATTCTGTTCGTACTAGCGGTCCCTATCTTTGGAATACACTAGAAAATAAATTAAAGCAATCTACATCAGTTTAACATTTCCGTAATCAATTTAAGCAAAAGCGAAGTTCAACTTACGTTTGATATTTTTCTCTTTTGAGCACTTAAAACCAATTTAACCTATGGTTTATAAATTTCTTTGAGCCCCGTCCTTGTCTTGTTCCGTAGCTGTAGTATTTGGCTTTGTTTTTGTATTTTAAATATTTTTTTGTTTGTTTTTGTTTCTACCCCTATAGGGGAAGGCATTTAACAGGCCTATTTGGCTTTCCAGCCTTCTCCTCCATAACATGTCTTGTTATTTGTTGTAATTAAGTTATATTTCTGATTTTGATGTATTTTGATAATTTAATAATGTCTGATTTTGATGTATGTAATTATGTATTTATTTGATATGGAAATAAATGATGAATGAATGATGAATGAAAAAGTGTCCCTACCAATGGAAATTAATTATCAAAAACTTTAAGCGGTACCCCCGGACAATATTATTACCCATATACGGATGCATTCAACAATTATTTATTATGTAAATTTGCTGTTTAACTACTTGTATATCAAAATGAAGTGTTCAAAATCTTGCTAAAAGCATAAAAAAATGTTGATCTAAGGTAATAGCATTTATTCATTTGGACGTACCATCTGAAAGAGATCTAAAACTATCATTTTATTCATTCATTATCATAATTTGAACCTCTAAACTTAATATAGATATTGTTAAATCGCTCATGTTACCTACGAATACCCGGGTTTCTTCACCTATAATTTTATAAAGCGTTAGGTGTATGCGTATAAATTCCTAGTATTCCTGAAAACAGATATCCCACTTGTACAATATGTAAATTGATTCATACTCATTTGATAAATAAAATACAGAAACTGATCTAAACTTCATTTTCAAAAATAAACTAGCATAAATTGACTAAGAGTAAGATCATATTGATCGCGTTATAAAAATAAAAACAAATATTTTCTGGTTGAGCTAGCATTTTCCTGTCACCCTGTGGTCTACATTACACGAAAAAAGCGTTAATGGGAATATTCCATTTATTTTAGGTTGATTAGTATTGCGATAGTGAAAGCATCCTAGTGGTATTCGTAGGTAACATTGGGTTTTGATGTCACATTTACTATCACACGTCCTGGATTTATTTTTCAAGCTTAGTGATGGCACTTTTGGTTCCTATAAGGCCAACATGCCATCAATCAATGGGCAAAAGGAAAAAATTGTGGAGACATTTTTATTTTGGACTTTTATTTTGGCCCGTGGACACTTTTGGTTGGATTCGACCAAATACTGTCGTATGGGCATGAAACTTGGTGGGTACAGTCAACATTTAGAGCCAAATTTTTAGAAGGTCATTTTGTGGTCACCAGGGGAAAATCGCCAAATACGGGTAACCGCCTAGTACTGTATTAATTAACATGTCAAGTTCTTCTTGGTCGTCACTGAAGAAGACCACTGATTAAGTTCTATACATCAACATGTAACATACAGATGTGAAGTTCTCCTGCGGTAGGAGGCATCTCATTTAATTGTCCCATCTTATGTATTTTCTACTGACAGGTGGAGCCATTATGTTCCTCGATAATGTGGACCAGCCATTGGACCCAGGATCATCTGAGCACCCCAACCCTATGTATGCGCAATTTAACAGCTTCTTAAAAACCATCACCAATCTCCCAAACCCAAACCTGAAAGTGTTGATAACCTCACGACTTGGAGTGAAGGCTGATCTGAATTCGGAAGTAAGTTTTGTGTTGGGAATACGCAAACGTCAAAACAATCCAGAGAAGAATCAAACCACATTTATGTGTTTCATATGAGTCATTCTTTGCCAAATCAACCAATGGGCTGTTCCAGATAATAATCAACCCCCCCCCCCCTTTAGAGGGCACCGGAATTCCATACTCTTTTTGTATGTACTTTGGTCTGGAATTCCAGACTTTTTTCCCCAAAACTCTTTACAGTCACATACTTCCAACCTATAGAGGGCGTCGGAATTCCAGACTTTTCCCCCCAAATGCGTTAGTAATTTTACACCTTTTTCCCCCCAATGCGTTAGGAATTCCACAATTTTTTACTCTTAATTTCTGAAAATCCATTCAAAGTCATATTCTCCAAACCATAGAGGGCGTCGGAATTCCAGACTTTTTCCCTAAATCATTTTGGAATTCCAGACTATTTTCCCCAATGCGTTGGAATTCCAGATGTTTTACTGTTTTGACCAAAACACCTATAGAGGGCATTGGAATTCCAGAGTTTTTCCCTCATAATTTTCAGTTCCAGAAAAACTTAAAAGCCATATGTACGATTTCGTTCAAATTTTAATTATGTTATTCTTTTATACCCGAAATGCAGAAATAATATTATTAGCAATAACTGCCGGGAAGGGTTTCTGTCCATCCATCATAAGCTTATAACAAGGTAAAATGAAAGAAACCCCACTGGCTATTTTGGCCTTGGGTAAAAATAACAATTCAATGGAAATTTCAGACAGTGGCATAGCGGGGGGGGGGGGCACATTAACTTGTAAATGTATGTACCGACGAAAACATTTTTGCCGACGGACGTTGTGGATTGTTGCCCCCAATTTTTTTTCGACGGTTTGAAAAAGTGAAGAGCCAAAAAAATACAGCTAGCAACCGAAAAACAACAAATTTTATGTATAATTCAATTTGTGTCACAATTTCTATACATTTTTTTACAGTTTTTATCTTTCTTGTTTCACCACCATGCATGCATCAGGATTAGGTCTGAAGTGCCAAAACTAAATCCCTGGATTAACATGATACCTCCCACATTTGACCTTTTCTAAATAGAAGTGGTTACAAATTCAAACTCACTGTCAATACTCTGTTTTTCAAGTGTTTACCTATCCATGCATGCCATGTACAGTGTACAGGGTATAAAGGCTATGTACACAGTACACACAATTACATATTTAAAATGGGAATTTTCATGTTGTTTAACATTTATTTTGGGCTAAAATGCTATACTGTAAAATTGAAAATGGCCCGTAAACACAAAATTTCACCTTTTAGTTTTACCAGTAGTTCTCTGTCATTGTTCACCCAGGTTTATTTTTAAAAATATCTACACTATTGTAGGCCTAGCCTGCGTAGAAAAAATATAAACATGTGCAATCCACAGTAATAACTACATGTGGATATTGCATGTGTGCAACTATTACTGTATTAGTGCTTTTTGGAGTTTGAAATACCCGCTATGTGCTTAGCCTTGCCGTTGAACCTGGCACGGGGTCAGAGGCTAATGGTATTTTCAGAGTTTTGACACTAGGGTCCCATATTACCATGGTAACACACTAAATGAAATGCATAAAGTTCTCTACTTGTGTTAACTATGTATAAATGAAAGTAATTGTTGGGAAAAACATTTAGTCAGTTCCAACTTGCATATAAAAATTTTGCTGTATTTTTCGGGGGTATTTGGGAGTAAGTGTTTTACTATTGGGGATAAATCAATGTCATGGGCACTCTGTCTGAGTCTGAAGAAATTAATTTCTATTTTAATATGTGACCGTCCACGGCGAATGAGCCGTAAATTCCTCCCCGGTCAATTTTGTTTTATTTCGTGTTTAAAAATAAACATCATAAACTTAAAATGGTATATCATTTGACTTCAAACGATATCCAGAAGCGGGGTTATGGTTTGTTAAACTTTGCTCCTTCAACAAAATTATAGCTTTTTACGTTTTTACATGTGTCTCTTTTTCCACATTGCTGGCAATATATATCAAACAGTCATAATTGGCGGTCATTTCAAATCATCCCCAAGTCAACGAGGTTTAAGAAAGTTCTCTCATTGTTAATTGTTGGTTATGCATACCTGTACAAAATACAATGCCTGGTAACCCACCACTTGAACAGGATTTAGCAAAAGCAAACAAAGACCAGAGCTATTAAAAGTTCTATAGCCGGCCATCTAAGGTAGAAGCTTATTATCCACTTCAACAATAGGATTATTGATTAGTTTTTGACTATCAAAATAAGACGGATGTCGGCCAGCTTAAGTTATCGATGAATACGACCTTCGTACACATTTTACACCGTAACACAGAATACAATTTACGGAATTTACGGCTCGTTTGTGCTGCCGGGTCACATATTATCTTGCCTGGACCTGATATCAAAATTATTCAGTAGGCCTACTATAGTGTATGTGCGAATTTCATATTATCTTGTTATTAAGCAGGCCCGTATCCACGATTTTTTTAGGGGGGTGCTGAATTTTGAAAAAGTAGGCTTTTTTCCAAAAGGTGGTGCAATTTTGTGAAAAGTGGACTTTCTTCCCCAAATTTGGACCTTTTTTTTACCAAAAAAGCTTTAAAAATCCAATTGTTTTGGCTCGCTATATACGCTCGCAAATGCTTTAAATTTGGGACTTTTGTATACTTTCGCAGGTTCGGGGGGTGTTGCACTCGTGGCTACGGCTCTGTTATTTTAAAGGAACTGCAATCTTGTACATTTTTCTGTAACATTTTGTAAATAGGCCTATATAGCTTGTAAATCCACTTAGGCCAAAAAAAATTATTGTTGTGTTGCCCTCAAGTGGGAAAATGGGAAAGTTGCGTCGGACGGTTAGATTTCTTCTCTTTTTTTTTCTTCTTTTTTTTCTAACCTTTAGTTTTTAAAAAATCCCCTCAAATATTAAATAATGCTTCTTCAATTAGGAAACATTTGTCAATTTTGACTTCTAAAACCTGTTAGACATCAATTAAAGACTAGTCTTTCAATAAAATATTAATTTTAAGTGAAAACATTGATTTTTGATAATCTCTCACAGAATGATTTTTTTTTTTAAATTCACTAACTTCTTATCCAGCTGACCTGACAATAGGCTCAATTTTAAAACAGTATACCGGTATATTTCATTACTTCAGTAGATGAAAGGATTGACAGGAAAAAGGAAAAGAAGCCCTATTTCCAGACGGAAGGGGCACTCGAATTTGGAAATGACAGGGATGTGCAGACACCAGTTTGAAACTAGGTGTCTTTCAGTGAGAGAATTGACACCAAAAATAAAAGGGAGTCATTTGATGAAATCCCCCCCCCCCCTCATTCTTTGAGACTGCATGGGGAATATTTTACCCAAAAAGAGGGCATGATAAAGTAGCCCCATTCCCTTTTTGGAAGACCTAATATGCAGCAAAAAGACTTGTTTGGACAACCCCCACCCTGGGTTTTGCCCCTAAACCTAAATATGATGCAGATTTCACAGTGAAAATTGCTTGTGCATGAGAAACATGTATTTTTTATAGGGCACACAAGGACGCACAGTCGCACACGCACACGACTAGTCCCAATGGGACATTTACTCCAGGTCACTACAGCTGATACTGGCTGCTTAAGGGTACTTGCCCATCAGTTTCATTCAGGGGCGTGTTTGAAAAACGGCACAGCGCATTAGTAAAAAGAATAAAAAATACTACAATTTTAACCGGGGTTCGAACCACTGCCAATTGCACTATGAATGCTAAAGATGCCTACTGTGCCACGGTGACTGTGGTTAACATTAGGCGATTTTCAAAGATATACATATCAACACGTTTCTAATGTACTGAAAATCAGATTTTGGTAGGAATACGGTCATAGAAAGACATATGACTCTACTTGTCTGTTTGTTTTTCATTTAATACAAATTAATTTTGATGAATTGAACTGGTACGACTCTTAGGACTCGTGATAAACGACGATTAATTTAGTAATAATAAAATGAAAACGCTGGGTCATTCACGACGTCATTTGTAATTCATGTCAAAACCTGGGGAGGACCACACACATCCGTGTTGCATGTATACGTGCGCAATCGATACTCAATGATCCAGACAATAGCGTTTGAATATACCGCCCTTATGTATGCATCTGCTTGACACATCTTATCACTTGCGGGAAGATATACTATAGGCCTACCCTAATAGCTTACAATAGATACCCCACCGTAAATAGCTCTCTGCATTACCTCGCTGTCCCAGTATATACGCGTAGTGTACGCACTTTTGAACCATATTTTGTTCAAAAATGATAGGAAGGGGCTGTTTTCAGCTAAAATGTTGGTTATCAGCAGATGCTTAATGATACCGGAAAGTGTTGCAGAAAGGTAAGCGTACTCTTTATTTATTCAAAATATCACATATCAATGAATTTAAATTGGAAATCCAAAAAGGAACTTCTCACCTTAGAATTATTGTGAAATAAAATCAAACCAAATTTAGGCTCCGCAAACAACGTCCAATTATTCCCATTGGTGTTTGCTACACGTGAATATAATAAATTATGATTTGGGGCTAATTTGAGAAGAGTTAATGCCTCTGTAGGAGTTGCGACCGCAGAATTAAGCAGCAAAAGAAAAACTATGACAGCAAACCTAAACTACACTAGGGTGAGAGTACCTACAAAAACACCAACTCCTGGAGCTGACACGGATTCTGAGAAATCAAATGATGGCTTGTCCTTCAAGCCGCAAGGAAGGACAAGGCTGACATATGTGGAAGCAAAAGGAGTAACCTTATGAACTGCAAGAAAATTGTCACAATCTCCACCATGAATGTGAGGACCATCAGAGAACAAAGATGCAGCGAGGAACTAGTGTGCAGCTTAATGGCATACAACATAGACATACTGGGGATACAGGAACATCGTATAGTCCACAAGGAACCAGTCAGATATGAGAACATCCTTGGCCAGACGCTAATCAGGCAAAGTCTGAACTAGCAGGAGCCTATAATCAGGCAATAGAGGATGATCTCAACATCAAGCTGAGAGAAGTTGAAATGGCTCATGACAACTGTAAACACAGTCAGAGTTGGAGACTGATTAATGACATTACAGGAAGAAAATCGTCAATGAGGGGCCAGCTGAAAGGAGACACTCAGATGGAAAGGGTTAACAACTGGTATCATCATTTCAAAGACCTACTAGGAAGTTCCCCAGATATAGAGGGAGAAGATGATACGATAGAGCCCATCACAGATGATCTCACGATTGAGGTTGGTCCTTTTAGCCATGAAGAATACACAAAGGCAAAGACAGCAATAGCAGAGGGAAAGAGTAGTGGAGAAGATGGCATCCCACCAGAAGTCTTAAAGAGATGTGACCTGGATGACCTGGTGCTAGGATTTTGCAACGATGCATTGCAGAAAGAAAGAATGCCTGATCAGTGGTCTATTCTTAACATAATCCCAATACCAAAGTCAGGAGACCTAAGTCAAGGAGGTAATTACCGTGGCATCAGCCTATCCTCAATAGTGGCCAAAACCTTCAATAGGTTGATACTCAACAGGATAAGACCCAAAGTTGATGGACTTCTGAGAAACAACCAGAATGGCTTCAGAGTGGGAAGAACTACTGTCAGCCACATACTGGCTCTTAGAAGGATAATAGAAGGAGTGAAGGCCAAAAATCTACCAGCCATTATCACATTCATTGACTTCCGAAAAGCCTTCGACACTATTCACCGAGGCAAGATGCTGCAAATCCTCAGAGCCTATGGGATACCAAAACAACTTGTGGATGCCATTGGAAGGACATACAAGAAAACCAAAGCCAAAGTGATCTCCCCTGATGGAGAAACTGAGCTGTTTGACATCGTAGCCGGCGTTCTACAAGGAGATACACTTGCCCCGTATCTGTTTGTGATAGTGCTTGACTATGCCTTGAGAGTGGCTATAGATGGCAAGGAAGAAGCACTAGGATTCCAGCTTGAAAGAGGAGAAAGAGCAGACGAGTTGGGCCAGAAGTGGTAACCGACCTGGACTTCGCTGATGACATCGCCCTACTGTCAGAAGAAATAAAACAAGCTCAGGAACTGCTGCAAAGGGTAGAAGCATCAGTCGGAAGAGTCGGATTAAAGATGAATGCCACCAAGACAAAGTTCATGTCCTTTAACCAAGATCAGCAAGTTAACATCAGCACAAATAATGGTACAAAGCTAGATGAGGTGAAAGACTTCAAATACCTCGGAGCATGGATGGCTAGCACAGAGCATGATGTCAAAACACGCAAGGCAGCTGATTGGAGAGCATGCAACAGCCTAAGTAAGATCTGGAAGTCTGCTCTACCAAAGAATTTCAAACTGAGGGTCTTCAGTGCAACAGTGGAGTCTGTGTTAACGTACGGATGTGAAGCCTGCACCCGTATGCTTAGGGCAGTGTACAACATCCATTGGAAACAGCACATAAGCAACAAAGAGTTGTATGGAGACCTCCCAAGGCTCTCAGAGAAGATCAGAGAAAGGAGAACACGCCTGATAAACTGGGCACCCAAACATGGAACAAGAAACCCTGGTAGACCACCCCTTACATATGTTGATGTACTCAAGCAAGACACTGGACTGGAAGCATCTGACCTGGGAACGGCGATGCAGGACAGGAGGATATGGAGAGCTGTCGTGGTTCGGGAAAACCACCCGAAATAAGCAAGTAAGTAAGTAAGTAATGCCTCGAGTTTCAAAATACACCGAGTGATGTTTTTTGATCAAAAACATCGACAATTCAAGACTCTGTAAAAACAAATCAAGAATTATCTGGGATAATTGCAACTAAGTATAATAAAAGTTATGATCTAAGCTACCAGGTGCATCATTAATTTCTTGACTATGATATTTAGTTGTGGGAAAAGATTACTTTAATGTTTTGGCGGGATTATTTCCCGCCAAAAATTTCAACCAAAAAGAGCATGTAGCCTTAAAAGTTCATAGTAGTATTTATTCCACAACTCCTTTTTCAAGTAAACTACACACAAACTGAATTCTATGACTGGAAACTTTAAAATCCCATTTGCTTCATAATTGTTAAATTTATAAACAGCTAAAGAAATGTAAATTACTTATTTATACACTGTACACATTGACTATTTAGACAACATGTTCCAACTATATTGATGATATTTTAATACAAATCTTCAAAAATACAAAAATCAAATCAAGTTGAAGTTTACTGGCATTTCAATTAATATTGATGACATTTTGGATTCACTATTTAAACAGGGAAGTGCCATTTAAAGTCATAATGTACAATCTAATATGAATTTGGTATATTTGTAATGTTTACACATGTCACAACTTGCACCTAAATGGAATCAGCCAAATGTGTTGTGTTTGTAGGTAAACAGAGCAAAGTTCGACATAAAGTCATAATTCAAGAAATTATGACTTTATGTCCGCCCATAGAACTGCGTGTTAAACGGCCAAAATAACAAGCAGTGTTTCTTTCACGTTACCTCGTTATTTCAGCTCAAAATGGACAGAAACCATTCCCGATCATTATTACTAGTATTATTTCAGCATTTTGAGTATATAATGACAAATTTTAAATTTGAAGGAAATCGTACATTAAGCCTTTAAAGCTATAGGATTAAGGAACACTTATAAATTGTTCGATAGATTGGAGATTACCAAATGGTGTCATATTTTAAAAAAATATATAAGTCAAAATGACTTCCCATAAAACTGCACTGCATTTTGAATTTAACCACTTGAACCTGCAAAATTGCTCTATCTGTGGTAGATGGCAAATAATACTTTCCATGTAGGCATTGGCAATGAAGAGATCCGACTTGGAGTGACAGGGGTTTCTCTTTGGTGAGGCTTTTTGCGCCACAGTTGAGGACCGGGCCGAGAAGGCAACCAAAGCGAGCACTCTGAAGAAGTCAGAGGCTGCCCTGACCAAGGGGAAGGGCAGCAAGACGAAGAAGAAACGCAATAAGTCCAAGTCTTCTGGTAAGCGTTCCTCTTCGTAGGCTCCGGCTTCAGCAGGTCGTGCACCACTGACTACACCGGAGCCCGAGGCTACCTCTGCAGCACCCAAAAGTCTGGGAAGCGAAAGAGTAGTGCAGGATCATCAGACAAGCCCCTCAAGAAGAGTAAGCGTTCTTCCAAGGGGAGCAAGTCAGATCGTTCCTGAGGGTACGGCGGTCGACAGTCCATGCCGGCGGCAAGCCATCTCTCCGGGCGCCTGGGTATTGTCGGTAGTGAGCGGGGGTTACAGACTGGAGTTCACCAGTCCCCCCTCGTGCGCCTGCACGTTTCAGAGGTCCACGGTAGTGCCGTCAGACGGCCCCCAGCGTCGGGCACTACTATCGGAGGTCACTCAGCTTCTCACGAAGCGGGCGAGTGTCCCGTCTACCCCCCTTTCCCCAAGGGGTTTTGGAGCACATTCTTCTTGGCTCCAAAGAAGACCGGCGACTGGAGGCCCATATTGAACCTCAAGCCGTTGAACGAGTTCATCAGGCCCAAGAGGTTCAGAATGGAGACTCTCGCTTCGGTGCTAGCTTGTCCCATCAAGGGTATGTGGGCGGCATCGCTAGATCTTGGCATGGATGAAGGTTCTGGGCCTTATGAGGCATATCCAACTGTACCTTCTCGCCTTTTACAGGCCCAGTCATCACCCGATATCGTTCGCGGTTCCGATGTCGGAGATCGCGCGAGAGGAACTCTGGTGGTGGACCCATCAGCCCAATTTGACCGACGCGTCAAAGCTGGGCTGGAGGGCCACATCCACGGGGACACAGTCCCACATCAATCTTCTCGAGCTATGGGCAGTGGAGAGAACTCTCCAGCACTTCGAGGAGGTGATCGTGGGATCTCATATCGTTGTCCAGATGGACAACACAGCCGTGGTGCATGGTGGCCTACCTCAACAGACAAGGGGGCACCAGGTCACCTCGGTTGTGCCTGCATGCACTGCGCCTGAAAGGGTGGTGCAAGTCCAGGCATATTACGTTGAGAGCGATGCACATAGCGGGCGTCACCAACATCCTCGCGGACGATCTGTCACGAGGGAAGGTGTCGGGACCAACAGAATGGTCCCTTGCTCCGCAGGTCGTCCAGACGATCTTCGAGGTGATGTACCACCCCTCGATAGATCTGTTCGCATTTCAGCGCAATCATCAACTGCCGGTGTACTGCTCGAGGGTCGCAGACCCACAAGCGTTCGCCGTGGACGCTCTGTCCGTAGACTGGGGAGGGATGACTGCATACGCTTTCCCCCGATCTCACTACTCACGAGGGTGGTGGCCAAGATCGGGAGGGAGGACTGCAACGTCATTCTGATCGCGCCGTTCTGGCCGAAACACCTGTGGTTTTGTCCGATGGTGGATCTGCCGCGATTCCCCGAGTTACCAGATCTACTCCGGATGCCCAGATGAGAGGTACCCAGTCCACCACTAGAGCACCTGCAGTTCGCTGCATGGCCCTTATCAGGGAATGCGCAGCGGAGGGAGGCTTTTCATCCGAAGCTGCTTCTCTCATCGCCGGGGTAGACGAAAGTCTACCCTCCGTACGTATAGCCAGCGGCTGGCTCCCTACTACGCATGGTGCGGTGAGAGAGATATCTCTCCCACTAGAGCGTCTGTGCCTCTAGTGGCAGAGTTTCTGACAGAAAAGTTCCAGTCAGGACTTCAGCAGGCCACGGTGGCCAACTACAAGTCGGCGATTCTCTCCATTCATCGAGGATTCGAAGACGGGTCGACCATCAACACCGATGGGTCCCTCAGTCTTCTCCTCGACGGTATGTTCAACGAGCGCCCGCCAGATAGGAAGGTGATCCCCCCGTGGGATCTCAACACAGTCTTAGATTACCTTAAGGGTCATCCTTTTGAGCCCCTGTCAAAAGTGACGCTTAAGTACGTAACTCTCAAGACGGCTTCCCTATTGGCGTTGGCTTTGGAAAGGCGGTGCTCAGAATTGCATGCGGTCTCGAAGTCAGCTTCCGTGTTCACAAACAACGGAGCGACGCTCTTTCTGCGCCCTGATTTCTTGGCCAAGAATGAACGCAGTACATTCCGACACTCATCCCTCTCCATACCCAGAATTGGGCAAGGTTCGTCAGTAGCCGAAGACAGGCTGTGGTGCCCGGTGAGGGCGCTTCAGCAGTACCTCTTCCGAACACAAACCTTAAGAGGGACATATGACCGCATATTCATCACCCATGCAGAACCTCATGGTCCAGCCGCTAAGCAAACCCTAGCGCGATGGCTGGTCCAGGTGTTGATGGTGGACTCAGGGGCGGTCGCAAAGATGCGCGCCCCAAGGCCCACTCAATAAGATCGATCTCATCATCCTGGGCCTATCGTAGGGGGGTCCTCATTGAAGAGATCTGTCAGGCAGTGTCCTGGAAGACCCCGTCATCATTCTCTTCGATATACTACAAAAGCGTCAGTAATCAGAGAGCAGGCGACAGGTTTGCCAGGGCCGTTCTGGGGCGTTGATATGGTGGTGTATCAGGTGCAGACAATTCAGAATACTCAGCATGGTAAGAACCAGTGTTTCTATTCTTAACCACCGTACTTAATAAGTGCAGAGGTTTTTGTCTGTATTCATGTGGTCATTTTTGTTTCCCGGCCGATGTGGGGGAAAATTCTTTGACCTCAGGAAACCCGTGCTACCTGCTCCCGATCCCGTTCCTGATCAGATGCTGGCCGATCTTGTATATACCTCCATCCGTCGGTTACTTGCTAGATCGATCTTTCAGATGTTGATGCAAGCAGTATCTTAATCAACATCGGAAAGGGAAGAAACAGTCCAAAACAGAAATGTTTTGTAGACTCCTAACCGGAGCGATCTTATCTTTCCGATGTTGCTGATTCCCGGACACCGGCCGCCCCTACAAGTTTGGCCGAGTAGGGGTACCCAAGTCGGATAACGGATGATTACCGGTGACGTCACCAAATGGGTGAGTCCACTCGGGGGTCGGGTTTTTTTTGTTATTTATTCATTTATGTGGGACAAAATGACTATTGGGTTTTTCCGCATCTCGGGATCGACGCAAGAAGTATCTTAAGCAACATCGGAAAGGTAAGATCGCTCCGGTTAGGAGTCTACTATTTTTGACTCAAAGTTTCATTTTAAGATGCTAGCCGAAGTTGTATTTGAATATTTGTGTATTCTGTCAAAAGTATCGTATCGGAGAATAGCCGATACCAAATGGTATCGACTACATGTACCAATACCACTGGTATCGGCAGTATCGAGTATCGCCCAACGCTAGTACACCGCGAGTCCTCCATTAGTTTTTATCTATCTTTGTCTTTGTCTTAAGTTCCCCACATGAAGTTGGTATACCTGGCTCGAATTTTTATGCCCATTCAATTGTTACTAATCCTATATCTCTGTTCACTAGTGTATCTGATCAGAGAAGATGTATGAAGCATCCTCTATGATCTGATTGAATCAAATTTTGATTTTTGTTGTTATTGACAAAATACAGCAATTTTCACATGAAATTGACATTGCTAGCAGTTTTCAACATCTGCCAGGAAAACAATGAGGCTCTTTTTAATTATGATTATCAGGGTTAGACCCACAAACACTTGCAAGTGATTAATGCTGACTAATAAACTAAAATAACAGCATTAACATTTCACTTTGAAATTTTAATATGAAAATTAAACAAATAAATCTGCCAGCCAAAATTGACTTGCTACCCACAACCTCCTCCCCCAGGGCTCATTATTACCATGCATAATATGGTACATATCTGGAAGTTAAAATCTGGTGCATTGAAATTCCAGATTTCAAAGATTTTTTAACAATTTTCATTGATGTCCTCTATCCCACCATTGGAATTCCAGACTTTTATGGAAATACAAGTAAAAATTCCAGGATTTTTAAACATTTCCATGGATGCCCTCTATAGGCCCCTCACTAGGCCTATACATGGAATTCCTGTTATTTTTTCACACATCGGGAAAAAATTCCATGATTATTCTGATTATTTCATGCATGCCCTCTATAGGGGTTTGATTGAATGCGCCTGGAATTCCATACTTTTTGCGGAGATTGGGTCTGGAATTCCAGATATTTTTTCAAAAAAATGTTTGCACTCTATAGGGGTCTGATGGAATGCGCCTGAATTCCATACTTTTGCGGAGATTGGGTCTGAATTCCAGATATTTTTTTCAAAAAAGTTTGCCCTCTATAGGGGTTTGATGGAATGTGCCTGGAATTCCATACTTTTTGCGGAGATTGGGTCTGGAATTCCAGATATTTTTTCCAAAAAGTTTGCCCTCTATAGTAGTTCTATGGAATACACCTGGAATTCCATATGTTTTTTGCGGAGATTGGGTCCGGAATTCCAGATGCTTTTTCCAAAACAAATTTGGAATTCCAGATTTTTTCAAAAAAACATTTGCCCTCTATAGGGGGTCCTTTATTATCTGGAATAGCCCAATGGTACTCTCCGATTTTGCTGAACGTCATTTCTCGCATACCTCTATGTGTAATGAACACATGGAAAACAAGATATTCCTTTAAAAATTGGTGTCAGTTCCATTTACAATGTGATTATTATTTGAATGTAATGTTAAAGAGAAGTTTTGCACTGCAGCACTGACAAGAACATTTAGTGGTAGTTCATTTATCATTAAATATAGGCCTAATTATACACTTATACAGGCCTACGTGTTTTGGCGCAACGTCAGCCTTCTATTCTTCAAATTTTTTCACAGGACGAAGATGGCGAATTCTATCATTCGATAATTCTGATAATTATCAAGACAGAGATTGCGTCTGACGTCATCTGTCAAAACAAACTCGTTTGTTTACAAGTGTCGTGATGATGACTTTCTGAACGCGGCGGTATAACCGGGCGCTTTTTCGAAATATTCTCTAACGCAAATCTTGCGTTAGAACTCCTTTAATATGATAACGGTGCGGGCCCGGTTCATAAAAGTGCACCGGTATATAAACAATGACAAAATAATTTATATATTTCCTTACTTCACTATCACACTCTAATTAGCGTGCCATTATGCTTTAGTGGATTCAAGCTTACTTTTTGATATATTTGATACATACGATCCTAAAAGTTGAAAGTAAATATAAGCTGATATCTTCGGGCTGTTATCGGCGACGTTAACATGGCGGAAAATAGCCTCAACCTTGTCAACCATGTGAAAGCATTTGCCTCACGTAAATGTTGCTGAATAATGACTGGGATGTCAGAGGATAACACTTTCCGGTACTTGCATTCAAATAGACAGTCTAGTACATCAGCTGTTGTCCGTTTCGTTGCTGCAAATAATATTGATATCGATATTGATAATTTTACAGATCATGTGATCTTTCGATATGATTCGAATTGTCACGTGATCGTCAAACCTGTATTAGAAGGTGTCAGTTCTCAGGAACTGACACAACAATTATTGCTCAACTCCAAGCGGTTTTGGAGATATGTCTTGTCGAAATTTGACCCAGAATCTCCATTTTTGCTCTCGCGACTCGGAGACGATAGATGCACGACAACGGCAAAAATCAATACCTTTATTCTCATTCTTAAACACTTAAATTCAAATAAATATATTAATCGTAAGTATACCAAATTTTAACATGTTTAATCAGATTAAATCCTATATTTTACAAGGAATTGCCTGGGGCTTAGAATCGATCAGTCCCGTTGTTGCTATGCTCCACCGATTGGTTCAAATAGCGCGTACGAGAATCGCGACGACCCGTATGCGCTGAAACGTGTTATATCGTGTCATATCACACGGCTAAGAACCAATAAGATTTCAGGAACTTTCTTATGTGTTTAAGAATTTAGCATATCACTTGATTGTTTTGGTGCTGCCCTTAGTTGGATTCAACATGAACATGGTGTGAACATTTATATATTTCAGGTGATCCATAGTTTTTGTCTCGATGAAATGAATGCGTTGGATTTAAAATCTGCTGTTGATATGTTCCGATATCATGCTGGCAAAACTCGTGTAAAAGATAGTGAAGCGAAGAAACTAGTTAACCTTTGTGGCAAAAACCCGCTTACTCTTAAGGTTAGTATTTAATATGAATGCGATTCACGTGAGCTTTGTAGTAGCAGCCTGTATCACTGAGATGGCAGGGTTAACGTATCTAAGTCATTCCAATTAAACTTAACAAAGTTATATTTGGGGGTATTTGGTCTTTAGTCACGTAAAGCCACATCGTCAAAAACAGTAAGGGAAGTATAATATTTAACCCAATGCTAGTTAAAGTAAAGATATCCAAGCTACCCTTTCGGCATGAACGGTCAATACAAATACATCTAACTACATGTTCCTGAAATATCAGATTTCACAATATTAATAGGAGTTGCATCTATGATTTGACACTCTCATTTTGTCTGATCCCAAAGGAATTAATTCAAACGACGTCCGACCACGACGGGTCGCCTGTCTAATTA